>NC_067123.1:1558648-1701148 GCF_021347895.1 Acanthochromis polyacanthus
TCTAGATGTTCACAGAGGTCTAGATGTTCATAGAGGTCAGATGTCCATAGAGGTCTAGATGTTCATAGAGGTCCAGATGTCCATAGAGGTCTAGATGTTCATAGAGGTCTAGATGTTCATAGAGGTCTAGATGTCATAGAGGTCTAGATGTTCACAGAGGTCTAGATGTCCATAGAGGTCTAGATGTTCCATAGAGGTCTAGGATGTTCAAGAGGTCTAGATGTCCATAGAGGTCTAGATGTTCATAGAGGTCTAGGTGTTCATAGAGGTCTAGGTGTTCATAGAGGTCTAGGTGTTCATAGAGGTCTAAATGTTCACAGAGGTCTAGGTGTTCATAGAGGTCTAAATGTTCACAGAGGTCTAGGTGTTCATAGAGGTCTAGGTGTTCACAGAGGTCTAGGTGTTCACAGAGGTCTAGGTGTTCATAGAGGTCTAGGTGTTCATAGAGGTCGAGGTGTTCATAGAGGTCTAGGTGTTCATAGAGGTCTAAATGTTCACAGAGGTCTAAATGTTCACAGAGGTCTAAATGTTCACAGAGGTCTAGGTGTTCATAGAGGTCTAAATGTTCACAGAGGTCTAGGTGTTCATAGAGGTCTAGGTGTTCATAGAGGTCTAGGTGTTCACAGAGGTCAAGGTGTTCACAGAGGTCTAAATGTTCACAGAGGTCTAGGTGTTCACAGAGGTCTAAATGTTCACAGAGGTCTAGGTGTTCATAGAGGTCTAGGTGTTCACAGAGGTCTAGATGTTCACAGAGGTCTAGATGTTCATAGAGGTCTAGGTGTTCACAGAGGTCTAGGTGTTCACAGAGGTCTAGGTGTTCACAGAGGTCTAAATGTTCACAGAGGTCTAAATGTTCACAGAGGTCTAGGTGTTCATAGAGGTCTAGGTGTTCACAGAGGTCTAGATGTTCACAGAGGTCTAGATGTTCATAGAGGTCTAGGTGTTCACAGAGGTCTAAATGTTCACAGAGGTCTAGGTGTTCATAGAGGTCTAGGTGTTCACAGAGGTCTAGATGTTCACAGAGGTCTAGATGTTCATAGAGGTCTAGGTGTTCACAGAGGTCTAGATGTTCATAGAGGTCTAGGTGTTCACAGAGGTCTAGGTGTTCATAGAGGTCTAGATGTTCACAGAGGTCTAAATGTTCACAGAGGTCTAGGTGTTCATAGAGGTCTAGGTGTTCATAGAGGTCTAGATGTTGGTGTTCATAAAGGTCTAGGTGTTCACAGAGGTCTAGGTGTTCACAGAGGTCTAGGTCTTCATAGAGGTCTAGATCTTCATAGAGGTCTAATTTTGATAATTTTGAAAAGGTTTCTTGTCTAAACAGTAAAAAACTGGACCCACGTCTTTTGATATTTGCCTCACATCAGGTTCTACTGATGTTAGAGCCTCAACAGTTATAGAAATGTGGACCAAAGACTGGATTTTAGTAGAAACATGGATCCATCCATAGATATACACTTACAGGAACTTTATGGAGACAGTAGACCAGCCTGCATTGGAGATTTTGGTCTTTTTTTAAACTTTCAACAAAAAACGGTAAAAACACACAAATGTCCAGGTCTGACAACATGAAATACTCAAAATTGGATTGTGAAAAACAAACTGTGATCAGATCCACTGTGACTCAGACTACACCTGTGTGAAATTTATGTATTTAAAAACTCAGAATAAAGCAAAATAACTGAAGAAACTTTTTGCTACAAGAAAGAAATTTCTTCCTGTGAAACCTGCAGAAGCCTTCTGAGAGCTGAACGTCTGATCTCATGGTGTGAAGTGGAACAACTGCCCTCCTTCTCCATGATTTACCCCCATCCAGGACAAACCGCTGGAGCTGCTCTGAGAGGAAAGTTGAGGTTTGGATCTTCACTGCTGCCTCCTTTTGTCCTGTAATTCAGAAAAGCTCCTTCCTGAAGCTGATATCAGACCACAGATGAAGATAAATAAAGCTCCAGGTGAAGGTGGAAGCAGCAGCAGCCTGGTTGGAGGAATTAAACTCACACACATCCTCTACAATTTACAATTTCCTTTAGCAGACGCTTTTGTCCAAAGCCTCTACATTAGATTAGATAGAGGAGGAGATAAACTGAGCTTCTCTGCTGCATCGTGTTGATTTAGGTTTTACTGCCTGGAATCCATCAACGGATCGTACCTTCAGACGTGAATCTCATGGAGGAAGAAGCTCTTCTGGAATCTGTGATTGAAGCCAGCAGCAGCGACTGGAAGCTCTCAGATGTTCAGTCCAACAAGTTCATCAGAACAGGAGCAGCTCTGAGTTTAGGTTTAAGGAGGGAAGAAATGTGAGAGACAGTCTAAGCTGTGATAAGATGTCATTTTCTGTCTGTTTGTGTTTTATTTCATGTTAGACCAGTTTTTATCTGGTACTTCTGTGGCTTGTTTTTTCTTTGTCTCATTTTATGTCTTGTTTTACCATTTAGTGTTGGTTTCCTTTTGTCTTTGTGTCTAACTGAAACATTTTTATTTCCTTTCTGTTTGTTTTGTCGTTTTTCATCATTTTGTCTCATTTTTATCATTTAGTGTTTGTTTTTTGGTTATGTTGTCTCTGGTTTTTGTTGTTATTTCATCATTTACTCTCATATTTAAAATTTGGTGTTTGTTTTCTTTTGTTATTTTGTGTATTGTTTGTGTGCTTTTCTGTCTAACTGAATCAATTCTCTCTCATTCTGTTGGTTTATGTCTCGTTTTTGTAATTTTTTCATCATTTTGTCTCATTTTTATCATTTAGTGTTTGTTTTTGTCCTTTTGTGTTTGCGTGGGTTCATGTCTAACTGGAACAGTTTTATCTCCTTCCTGTTGGTTTGTGCCTCATTTTTCTTAACTTTTAATGCACTTTAAATGTGTATGATTGAGGAAAATGGGGCTCAGATTAAGTTTTTCTTCTCAGACTTTAGTTTACGAAAAGTTACTGGACTGTGGCATCATGAGAACTAGTTGTCCAAGTTTATTAGTGAAGTCTGAAGCAGATCTTCTCCTGAACCTCCTCATCTCCCTGCTAGCTGTCAGCTATGAGCTCTATTCAGTGATCTCCTCCTTCACCTTCCCTCCATCAGACCGACTCATCGGTTCCTTCGTTTCTACTGAAGCCTGATGTGATTCTGGACCATCAGGCCTCCGGTCAGGCAGAAGGAACCAGACAAGGACACGACAGAGGAGGAAAGCCCTTCAGAAGCTGCTCCATGTGTCTGTTTTTAGGCTGGAATTAAAGCGTCTGAGCTTCTCATCCAGAGCTGAAAGGTCACCGCAGGGCGACGATAAATATCCAGAGAAATGAAGAACAGCAGCCAGCTTCTCTAAAGACGGTGACAGAAGAGCTCTGAGCCGACGGATAAATCACCTTCACACCATCAGTCAGACCCAGGAGAACACGGAGGAGATGGAGAGGTTCTGTCACGTATGAAGGAAACAACACGGGAACATCCAGTTCTTTTGTCATTTTGTGTCTCGTTTTTGTCATATTTTGTCACGTTTTTGTTGTTTTGGTCTTTCTTTGTCTTCTTCTGTGGTTGTGATCCTCCAGTAAATCCTCCATGGTTCAGTTCCAGGTGACTAAATGTTGTGTTCCTTTGTAGACACTCTGTGATCTGGAAGTTGTAATGTGGAAATGATAAACTGAGGATGGAACTGAATTTATTTTTCTTCATAAATTTCAGGTTGTTCATGATGTTTAGTAAAAAGATAATTCCTTAAATGTGAACATTTCTGCAGTAAAACAAAGGAACCATGAGGAGTTGTGGTTATTTAGAGGTTCTACTGGTTTTACTGGTTTTACTGGTCCTGGATGTGGAAGCTGGACTAGGATCAGTTTGACGCTCCTGGTGTAAACTAAATGCTTAATTAAGAAACTGTCTGCAGATGAGTTAATAATGAAAATAAGTAAAAGGAATCAAAAAACCACAAAGCAGTGAAGCATAGAAACCTTCCTGAAGCGTAGAAGATGAGAGAATCCTGAGCTGTTGTTTCTGTGAACAGATTTCTGCTTTTCCAAACATCAGAGCAGGTCTGTGGATTCTCTGAATACGTTCCACTGCAGTCAGGACCAGACCGGCAGCTCCTGAACTAATTGTGATGAATTGATGCCGTCCACGGCTAAATCAGAGCTGCTGCTGGAATCCATGAGCGGCTAACAAATGGAAATGAATGTAAATAGCTCTGTGTTCGTTTACAAGCAGAACTTATTGGGCTGATTAAACCTACAGCGACGGCAGCACGTGGCCAGCAGGGCACATCATTACTCTGATGTTTTCTCTGCACAAACATTCAAGGTTTCTGGAGCTCAAACGCTCGTTAAAGCTGATGAAAATGATTTTGATTGTGGAGCCTCTCGCTGGTCGCTGTGATGTTTCTGCAGGTTTCAGTGATGAGAAGGTCACCATGAACGCAGGCCAGGATCCTTTAGGAATCCATTAATCCCACAGCAAACACCAGAACACATGGAACTCTTTTACGCAGTCTGAACATGGACTTACTGAAGACATTAAAGCTTCGGTTGAACAGATGTTCTGGCTTTAAGTCTGTGGAACCGACTCTCCGTTCTTCTACACAGATAAAGATATTCTATTTCTACCACATAATTAAAAGCAGGATTCTAACATGATCACGTAATTAACAGATTTAAATCAATCTTTTAGGTTGCAGTCTTCATCGACGGTTCACCAACTTTTGAGGCTCCGCTGATAATGAACAGTTTTATCAGATCAGAACGACTGAATGGATCCAGCAGAGGAGATATTTTTCATTATTGGAGCTTGAAAACGCAAAAAACTGAAACATTTTTAAACAAATACGGTCTAGTGTCTCCATAAAGTTCCTGTTAGTGTATGTCTATGGATGGATCCATGTTTCTACTAAAATCCAGTCTGTGGTTGATGTTTCTCCAACTGCTGAGGCACTAAAATCAGGAGAATCTGATCATTTTATTTGAAAATTGACTCAAAATTAGTCTAAAATGACTTGAAACTTGCCCAGAGTGATTAACAATTAGTAGAAAAGGACCTCAGATTTGTCCAAAATGACTCAAAGATTGTCTAAAATAAGAATAATGAATAATTCTCGGCCCTTTAAAATGGAAAAAGGTGTTAAATGTCTAATCCAGACTGGTCTAGAGTCTCCATAAAGTTCCTGTTAGTGGTTATATTTATGGATGGATTCATGTTTCTACTAAAGTCCAGTCTTTGGTCCACATTTCTCCAACTGTTGAGGCTCTGACATCAGTAGAATCTGATGGTTAAAGTTGGACCAGACAAGGTTCCAGATTTAGGATATTTAGACTTTAAAGGGACTCATCGGTCAGAACCAGAACCTGGTGTTCTAGTAGATACCAAAAATGTTGTTTGAATGATCATCAAAACCTACAGAAGTGCTTCCATTACAGACGCCATTCAGGTATAGAAAATGTGTCCTGGTTGATCTGGTTGGAGGTCATTAACCGTCACAGTCGTTGTCATGGTGCCCCTTGGTCACTACACTTCCATAACACTCGTTACTTTTAATACATTATACAAAATATAATAGAGTTCATCATTGTGTTGAATTAATATTTTGTCTAATTTAAACTCAAATTTCTGTAGTAGTTGATTTGAAACCAAATTTAAGCTGCAGAAATGTAATAAAATTGTCTTAACATTTTTTCCACCTTGAGTTCAGGATTTCTGGCTCCTGAACACAGTTTCACATTTCAGTGTTTCAGGACCTGCAGGCTGAACTCAGACGGTATTTTAAGGTGTTTATCGAGTATTTTACAGATAAATTCCACTAAAGTCAGTGAATATTTCCAGTTTAGTTGTTTGTTTATTAACCCTGGTGTCGTTCTGTGGGTCAAACTGAACCGTTCTAAAGTTTGAAAATGTGAGAAAAAATGATATTTTCACAGTAAAACTTCTGATGTCCACAGTTTTGGGAAATCTGTGAACAGTTTGTTGGTGAAGAAAAAGAAATGTTAAAAATGTTTCTTGAGAACATTCACAAAAAAATCAACCAAACCAACCGGTGAATTTTGGTTGATTTTTATGTGAATGTTCCTACAGAAAATGTTAGACGTTATAGAATCACTTTTGATATTTGTGGGATTTTTTGGGAAGATTTTTAAGATTTTTTTGAAAATATTTACAAGAATGTTCTTGCCAAACTTGGGGGATTTTTTTGAAATAAAACTTTGAAGGAATTGTTGGAATTCTCTTCCTGAAGGTTTTGCAAATTTAAAGAAATTTGATTTTTTTTCAGAAAAGGAAACAATATTTTTGGTGCCTGTAAATAAGAACAGGAGGGTTAAACTTCTGATTTAATACTTTTGTTGTGTCTAAATCTTTTCCATGGTGTACTCTCTTCCTTCCATCCTTTCCTTCTGTTCCTCCTGCTCTTCTGTCCTCTCTCCTCCTGAAGCTTCCAGCTCTCATCCAACATTTCTGTCTGCCAGCAGCAGGAAAGTGAAGGACAGATATTCCTGCTGTAACGTCGTCTAATCTGCCGTCTGACGGGAGAATCTCTGCATGTTTCCCTCTCAGAGACTTTAACTTCTGCTGCAGAACGTCCATTCTGGAGGAAATGGAGCTAATCTGTTCGTCTGACCTCCCAGGAGGACGTAGATCACAGAAACCTGATGTTTGGAGCTCCAGCAGCATCGCAGCGATCAGCTCTGAGTCCAGACCTCCAGGACGATAAACACGCTTTTAGTGGTTTACTCTGCTTCTCCAGCCAAGGGTTATCCTGTTGTCCTCATTTATGAACAGCAAAAATATTGTTTCCTTGTTTTAAAAAAATCCAAAAATTCAGCAAAAATATTCATTAAATTTCAGAAAATTTGCAAAAATTCCAATAATTCCTTAAAAGTTTTTTAAATCCCCAAATTTGGCAAGAAAATTCTAATTAATGTTTTTTTTAAAAATGAGTAAAAACCTTCCAAAAAAACTCCTAAAACTATCTAAAATTATTCCATATATATCAGTAAAACTTCTAATATTGGTTGATTTTTATGTGAATGTTCTTAAGAAACATTTTTCACATTTATTTTTTCCACCAGAGAATGTTCACAGATTTCCCAAAAATATTGAAAATCTGGACATCAGAAGTGTCACAGTTTTTTCCACAGTTTATAATTTTAAATTTGCAAAATCTTCAGGAAGAAAATTCCAAAATTCACAAAAAATCAACCAAAATCCAGCGAATTTCTCTCAATTTTGGTTGATTTTTATGTGAATGTTCTTAGAAGTTTTACTGATATATATGGAATCACTTTAGATATTTTTACTCATTTTTTGAAAATATTTACAAGTATTCTGTTGCCAAATTTGGGAGATTTTTTTAAATAAAATTTTGAAGGAATTATTGGAATTTTCTTCCTGAAGGTTTTGCAAATTTTCAGAAATTTTTTGCTGAATTTTTGGATTTTTTTCAAACAAGGTGCCTGTAAATGAGGACAACAGGAGCATTAATGTTCTGCAGGAGGTTTTCCATCTTTATGTTTCTGGTTTCATTCTGGACTCATTAAACTTTTCACATCTTTAAATCTGTCCCTCTGGTTCTGAACCTGCAGACACGTTGCTCTAATATTTACCTGTAATAAATCCCAGTAAAGCACAACCAGACACGTTTGGTCCTCTTCTTCTACACATTAGATTGCTTTAGGACACTGGATTGGTCTTCAGGTGAGCTATTTTTAGGTTTAGAAAACACCGAATGACCCAATGACGTCTCTGAAACTTTCTACATCATGTAACAGAACAGATCAGACGCTTCAGAAACGAGGTTAAAAAGCAGAATTAAAAGCTTTAAAGCTGAATAAAACCTGACAGAAGAGAAGGAGCGGCTTCAGGAATGATTAAATCACAAACTCCACTTTTATTGGAGCTTTAATGTGCTGCAGACCATAATAGACTGGAGCAGTTCAAACATCCAGCGGTTCGTATTTCACAGCGTCTTTGACTTCCTTCATTACCTCCAGTCCTGCTCTTATAATATATAATAATAGTATGATCATAACGGAGCTGCAGCTTTTCTTTGTTGCTAATCTTTCTTATTTTCTATTCAGCAGAGCTCCCAGTGGAGCAGGAGGCATCAATACTGGATGAAGAGGGAATAACGGCACTTCCTCTCACTCTGCAGCCATAAATATATATAAATATATATAAATAAATGGAGGAATATCAATTACTGTCACAGCTCTGTGGTTATTGTCATGATTTCACTTTATGCAGCCTGCAGGGAACCAGCGGTACGAAGCTGAACAGGAACCAGAACTAAAAGCAGACCATGCAGCTGTTTAAGAGCAGAGGTTTCACAATAAAACAGCTGTTTAAGAGCAGGGGTTTCACAATAAAAGCAGCTGTTTAAGAGCAGAGGTTTCACAATAAAAGCAGCTGTTTAAGGGAAGAGGTTTCACAATAAAAGCAGCTGTTTAAGAGCAGGGGTTTCACAATAAAAGCAGCTGTTTAAGAGCAGGGGTTTCACAATAAAAGCAGCTGTTTAAGAGCAGGGGTTTCACAATAAAAGCAGCTGTTTAAGGGAAGAGGTTTCACAATAAAAGCAGCTGTTTAAGAGCAGGGGTTTCACAATAAAAGCAGCTGTTTAAGAGCAGGGGTTTCACAATAAAAGCAGCTGTTTAAGAGCAGGGGTTTCACAATAAAAGCAGCTGTTTAAGGGAAGAGGTTTCACAATAAAAGCAGCTGTTTAAGAGCAGGGGTTTCACAATAAAAGCAGCTGTTTAAGAGCAGGGGTTTCACAATAAAAGCAGCTGTTTAAGAGCAGGGGTTTCACAATAAAAGCAGCTGTTTAAGAGCAGGGGTTTCACAATAAAAGCAGCTGTTTAAGAGCAGAGGTTTTACAATAAAAGCAGCTGTTTAAGAGCAGGGGTTTCACAATAAAAGCAGCTGTTTAAAAGCAGAGGTTTTACAATAAAAGCAGCTGTTTAAGAGCAGAGGTTTCACAATAAAAGCAGCTGTTTAAGGGAAGAGGTTTCACAATAAAAGCAGCTGTTTAAGAGCAGGGGTTTCACAATAAAAGCAGCTGTTTAAGGGAAGAGGTTTCACAATAAAAGCAGCTGTTTAAGAGCAGGGGTTTCACAATAAAAGCAGCTGTTTAAGAGCAGGGGTTTCACAATAAAAGCAGCTGTTTAAGAGCAGGGGTTTCACAATAAAAGCAGCTGTTTAAGAGCAGGGGTTTCACAATAAAAGCAGCTGTTTAAGGGAAGAGGTTTCACAATAAAAGCAGCTGTTTAAGAGCAGGGGTTTCACAATAAAAGCAGCTGTTTAAGAGCAGGGGTTTCACAATAAAAGCAGCTGTTTAAGAGCAGCTGTTTCACAATAAAAGCAGCTGTTTAAGAGCAGAGGTTTCACAATAAAAGCAGCTGTTTAAGAGCAGGGGTTTCACAATAAAAGCAGCTGTTTAAGAGCAGGGGTTTCACAATAAAAGCAGCTGTTTAAGAGCAGGGGTTTCACAATAAAAGCAGCTGTTTAAAAGCAGAGGTTTTACAATAAAAGCAGCTGTTTAAGAGCAGAGGTTTCACAATAAAAGCAGCTGTTTAAGAGCAGAGGTTTCACAATAAAAGCAGCTGTTTAAGAGCAGAGGTTTCAGAATAAAAGCAGCTGTTTAAGAGCAGAGGTTTCACAATAAAGGCAGCTTTTTAAAAGCAGTCCTCTCTGAATGTTTTACTTCTTCAGTTTCAGAATAAAAGAAATTTTGTCGTAAGTTGGAACTCCGGTGAAAATGTAAACAAAGCCGTTCTGTGCATCACGATATCGATCAGTTCTTCATAAAGTCCTGAATACCAACAACCGTCTGATAGCGCCGTGTGACGACGTATTCATCCGCTTCCCTCGTCAACTAGTTCCACGTAACGATGAAACGCCATTAACCTTCCCAGCAAGTTGATTTCTCGCGATATTTGTGAGTTCACAAATCTGTCAAGAAACCATCTTGCTCCGCTCCCGCATTCACTGTTCGTACAGAGCCAAGTTGGCACGGGCCAATCACGCAGCAGTATTCGTGTGTGGGGCGGGATATCCGGGTGTGAAGACGACACCAAGCGCCAGTAGATCAAAACAAACAACGGAGGACAACGATCGTGTAGAAGCTGCTGTTAAGTCAGTTCTAGCTGAATCTCCTATCGCTTCTTTGAAGGAAGAACAACGAGAGGCGCTTTGTGCATTTCTGGATGGTAAAGATGTTTGTGCTTTTTTACCTACAGGTTTTGGTCAGAGTTTAATCTACCAATTGGCTCCGCTCGTTGTGAAGATCCCGCGATTGGCTAAAAACAAACCTGTCAGAGGCGGGACATACTGTTGCATTGTCCAATCCGTGCCTCTTTCCTCCGAACGGATTTACATGGAGCGGTCCCAGATTGATATTGTGGAGTACTATCAAGTACTACACAATTATTAATCTGGATATTGCCAGGTTAAAACGCTGTAGGTCAAGGACGTAGTAAACCAAGGACCGCTGTGAATTAGATCAATATTTTACAGATATGTGATGTTATTCATAAGAACAACTGTTTATGAAGGCATAAAAAATGCTAAATCTGTTATTTTACTAATCTGTTTTGTGTTTAAACTATAGATAACATCTGGTAAATTCACATGCTGACTGCTAATAAATCAATAAATGACTAAATAAATAAATACATTACAAATAGTAATTTGATTATTTACACAATGTTATCATAAAATTACACTATTTTCTTGCATTTACATGATCTTTCAGATATTTGCAGTTTTTACAGTATTTTTGACAGTTTTTTTCTGGAAACTTTCTGATAGATTTTCACAGTTTTATTCATGAGGTTCATTTAAAAGCATATTAAACAGTAAAATGTATGTTTTACTGTAGATCAGTGATGTTGTGATTAAATGTTGAAGTAAATTACTCGTCTAACGCTGCAATAATACAGAGAAATAAATGTTCCTGATCGACAGTTTGGGGTCACCCCAAAACCTGGTAAATGTACAGTAAAAATATAACAAATGTACAGTAAAAATATAATAAAGGTTAGGCCCTCCAGAAAAACGTGGACAAAAATCCTTGATTATGCGAATAAATATGCAGGGTTTTATGCCATTTTATGAGGGGAAATTGAGGAAAGTTGCAAAGTATGCGAATAGATGTGAAATATGCAAAAAGATGCGTGATTCACCTGCTGTCTGGCCGTGGAGGGATGTGTCCTGTAATCAGACACTGGGACTGCTGTGGGGTTACTGGACTGACAGTCTGTGCTCTGGGAGGGGGAGGAGCTCACAGCAGCACCTGCTGCTGGTTGAGGACAGTAACTGCAGAATGATCCCAGTTTTCCTGTCAGAGTCTCCAAAACGGCAGAAAAAGTCGCTAGATTTGTGGCTAGTCGCTTTTGACAAAAAAAAGTCTCTAGGACGCTTTGGAAAGTCGCTAGATTTAGTGAGAAAGTCGCTAAGTTGTCAACACTGGCGCCGCGCTCCGCATCAGCTCGTGCTTCTAGTGTGTGTGTGAATGAACTGATGACGTCACATAAAAACTCACAACTCCATTTATATCGGTTATAGTTTTCTCATTTTATGCGGAAATTGTGAAATCAAGCGGGACCCGCATATTTCTCTTTTTTCGTGGAAATGTGAGATTCTTGTGGGGATTATGTGCTGTTTTGAGGGGGTTATGCGGCCTTTTGGGAAATGATTGTTCCCCGCATAATCAGCGGCATTTTGGTGATTAATGCAGGAATGCATGCGATCGCATAATCACGTTTTTCTGGAGGGTCTAAAAGGTGCAGTAAAAATATAATAAAAATACAATAAAATACAGTGGAAAAAATATAGCAAATGTACAGTAAAAATATAATAAAAGTACAGTAAAAATATAGTAAAAATAAAATACAATATAGTAAACAATATAGTAAAATACAGTAAAAATATAATAAAAACAATAAAATATTGTTAAAAAATATAACAAATGTACAGTAAAATATAATAAAAATAAAATAAAATATAGTGAACAATATAGTAAAATACAGTAAAAATATAGTAAAAACACAATAAAATATAGTAAACAAATATAGCAAATGTACAGTAAAAATATAATAAAAGTACAGTAAAAATATTGTAAAAACACAATAAATTTTAGTGAACAATATAGTAAAAATAAAGTAAAAATATAATAAACAACATAGTAAAAATACAGTAAAAAATATAGTAAGAATCTGGTGAAACATAAAAATACAGTAAAAATGTATACCATCATTCAGACATAAAAATTCCCACTTCTATCCATGTGCTAACATAACTGCAATAACAACGTCTACACTGGATTTTTCATTCATTTAATGGTACCTTTAATGAAAAAATGCTTTTCTTTCAACATTAAGGACATTTCTCAGTGACCCCAGACTGTTGAACATCAGTGTTTGCTGTAACTTTGCCTTTTGTTTTCTTTCTTTTACTCTCTCTTCTCTTTACTTTTCTGTCTCTACTTTTCTGTCTCTACTCTTCTGTTTTCTTTACTTTTTTGTCTCTTTACTTTTCTGTCTCTTTTCTAACTTTATTTCTGCTCCTCCTGGATCCTCGGTGGATGGCAGGGTTTCAGGTGATAAATGTTTGGGACCAAAAGGCTCTCCGGCCTCACATTCTGCCACTTTAGCGCCTCATTAAAAAGCCATTAGCCTCCTCTGGGTTCCACCACGGAGGAAGGATCAGGGACGGTTTAAAGTGAGGATGAGGGTGAAGAAGAGGAAAGTCCTCTGGAGCTAATTGATAGCAGCCAATTAGAGGACGAGGTCAGAGGAGGAAGAGGAGGAGGAGGAAAGTGTAGAGAGCATTTAGCTGCTCCTCATTAGTGGAGCGGTCCATCAGAGGTGGAGGAGTCGAGGACGGAGGAGGAACCAGAAGACGAGGTCTGAAGGCTGGAGGTGAAGGAGAGAAGTTCCATTAAAGGACTAATTAATCAGGGAAACACAGATTTAACACAGACTTTGATCAGGTTTATGCAGAATAAGACAACAAAGATGCTGGCACTGGCTTGAGTTGGATGCACTGGAAAAAGTTTGTTTTTAACTGAGTGTCATTTTTTCAACAATTTACTGTTATTTTACTGATTTCACCTGGTTTTTAACTAATAAATGTTTATTTTCTTCACAGCTCTCCAATAGAAGAAGTAAAATCCACAATTAATACTAACACCACTAGATGCACTGGAAAAAATTGTGTTTTTAACATTTTCAGTGTAATTTTTTAACAATTTACTGTTATTTTACCTTTTTTGAGTGTTTTTTTTTTTTACTGTTATAAATGTTTTATTTTTTTTCACTCACAGTTTAACAAACGCTGGAACTTTTGTCTTGATGGAAAAGAAAAAACGGTGAACAGGAAGTTGAAAACAACGGCTGTGATGTTCATTAAAAGCAGCAACACAGAGACTTTTGGCCAAACTGGATCCGTTTTTGTCATTCTGGGTCAGATTTTAAGTCATTTTGGATGAATTCTGATTATTTCAGACGTGTTTCTGTGACTTTGGACAGGTTTGGAGTCATCGTGGACAAATTTTCAACAAATTCTCAACATGTTTGTCATTTTGTGAAGATTTTAATTAAATTTGAACTAGTTTTGATCCATTCTAGATGATTTTTGAATCATTTCAGACGTGTTTGACTGCATGAAGACTGATGTCTTCACTCTTTCAGACACTTTTCAAATCTTTTTTGATTCATTTTCAACTCAATCTGTAGAAAGTTTTGTCATTCTGGACTCATTTTGAGTTATTCTTGGCACATATCCATCATTTAGGATACATTTTGTTTTAAATATTTAGTCATTTTGAACTAATCTTCAACTCATCAAGCATAACTTTTTGTCAGTTTTGACATATTTTGAGTCATTTTAAACAAGTTTGAGCACACAAAGACTCCTTCAAGTGATTCTGGACCAATTTTCAACTCATTCTGGACACATTCTGAATCACTGAGGAGACATTTGACTGCATGAAGACTGATGTGTTCACTCCTTCAGACACTTTAAGATACATTTTGATTCATTTTCAATTCAATTTCAAGAAATGTTTTGTCATTCTGGACTCATTTTGAGTTATTTTGGACACACATCCATCATTTAGGACAATTTTTCAATCATTTTTTAATCTAATTTTCAACTCATCTTGGGCAAGTTTTTGTCGTTCTGGACAAATTTTGAGTCATTTCAGACAAACTGGGGTTTTTGTTTGGGGTTTTTTGGTCAATCTTAACCAGTTTTTAAGTCATTTTCTAAAAGTTTTAGTGCATGAAGACTCGTGTTCACTCTTGCAGCCAACAAAAGAACATTTGGTGAGTTTTTTTCATGATTCAGACATTTTGGAGTTTTCATGTTCAAATTCAGTCATTTTGGACAAATCATTAGCTAATTTTAGCAAATTTGGACAAGTTTTTGTCATTTTTGGATACAGATCAGTCCTTTTGGACAAATTTGGAGTCCTTTTGGACAAATTTTAAACACGTTTGAAGTCATTCTGGACCATTTTCAATCATTTTGTGCTGGTTTGAGTGCATGAAGACTCTTATGTTCACTCTTACAGCCAGATTTCTAGTCATTCTGGACAAATTTCACTCAATTTTGACAAATTTTCAATACATTTTGGTCAATTTGGGTAAGTTTTTGTCATTCTGGCTCAAATTTTAAGTCATTTTAGATGAATTCTGAGTTATTTCAGACGTGTTTCCATGGCTTTGGACAACTTTTTAGTCCTTGTGGACAAATTTCCGACTCATTTGAGTTCCTGTAGACTGTTGTGTTCACTGAGGAGCTTTACAGGTAAAACACAGTTTAAGTGGAGGACTTTATAGCTGCTTACTAAAGGAAACATCTTAAGATTTTACATGAAGCACAACAAAAGTGGATTTCCACCAGATTCTAACTCTGACAGCAGGTTATTATTATTACAGTGCCACGCCATGGCTTCCTACAGCCATTGGTGTGTGTGTGTGTGTGTGTGTGTGTGTGTGTGTGTGTGTGTGTGTGTGTGTGTGTGTGTGTGTGTGTGTGTGTGTGTGTGTGTGTGTGTGTGTGTGTCTATATGGAGGGAGGGTGGGATGGGTATTCTTATTTTTAATGTTTTTAAATGTTGTACAGCACTTTGCGCTGCTTTTTTTTGTATGAAAAGTGCTTTATAAATAAAGTTTGATTTGATTTGATTTGATTATTGTAGTTATGGACGAGTTCCGGACAAGAATTAAAGGGAAATAAATTCAAATCCGTCATCAGACTAAATCAGTCCACTAAAAAAGACAGAACTTTGCTGTTTTTCCCTTTTATATCGTCTTGTTTTTGTGCTTGACGTCTGAAAAGCCTCCAAACATTTCCTGCCTGTTGTTTCTCTTCACATTTTCATGCAGAAAGCAGCAGCAGAGTTTTTCTGTGTTTCTGCACAGTGGAGGCCTCTGGAGAAAAGAGCTTTTTCCTGCAAATCACATCTGTTGTTTACCTACCGCATTAGTATAATGAACTTCTATTATTGTGGAGGAAAAATGAATCAGTATAGCTCTGAATCTTCACACGTTAGCTGCAGATTTCACACGACTCCCACCAGCTGTCCCGTCCTCTGAAAGCAGCTCGGTAACTGATTCATACCCGCCGTCTGACTCACGCTCTCCTCAGAATATCCTGTTCTTCTCACGGCGACATCACTTCCTGCGGCTCTTTGTGTGGCGCTGATCGAGCCGAGCAGCGAAACCATCAGGACGAGGACAAGCTGAATACAAAACACAAGATTTAGAGTCTGAGAAAAAATAAAAGGATAAAAACAGAGTTCAAACAGCAGGTCTGCTCTCCACAGAAAAGTTTCAGCTCAAACCACCACAGACGGTCGATTCCTGGTTTTAGTTCTGTTCTAAATGGGATGTTTCAGTGTCTGGTGCTGGCCCCGCCCCCTTCAGGAAGAAAACCACCCCTCCATGTGTGATTTACAGTCCAGAGACAAACAGCTGACATGCAGGAGTGTGAAAGGAGGACTTTCTATACTATAACTACTGATTTTAGTTCTGTTTTGCACTAAAAACCATAAAGATGCTGCTGAGGCCCCGCCCCCTTCAGGAAGAAAACTCTCTCTCCATCAGTGACTGATAACAGTTTACAACATGGCAGCTGACACAAACATGAATGAATGTGAAAGGAGGACTTTCTGTGACATAACTCCTGATTTTAGTTCTGTTCTAAACCAATGAGATGCTGAGGCCCCGCCCCCTTCAGGAAGAAAACTCTCCCTGCATGTGTGAAGGGAAATTTATATCATTTTGGACCAATTTGAATAATTTTGAACATTTTTTAAGTTATTTTGGAAAAATTTGAGTCATTATGGACATTCGTGTACTTTTGGACTATTTTTACCAATTTGAGTTCATGACGACTTTTGTGTTCCTTCTTGCAGCCCGTTTGTGTTATTTTGGACTATCCATCCATCCAGCCATCCAACCATCCATCCATCTATTCTCTATCCACCGCTTTATCCTCACTAGGGTCATGGGGGGTGCTGGAGTCTATCCCAGCTGACTCTGGTGAAGGCAGGGGACACCCTGGACAGGTCACCAGTCTGTCACAGGGCTACATATACAGACACACAATCACACTCACATTCACACCTACGGACAATTTAGAGTAACCAATTAACCTCAGCATGTTTTTGGACTGTGGGAGGAAGCCGGAGTACCCGGAGAAAACCCACGCATGCACAGGGAGAACATGCAAACTCCATGCAGAAAGATCCCAGGCCGGGATTTGAACCGGGGATCTTCTTGCTGCAAGGCCAAAGTGCTAACCACTACTCCACTGAGCAGCCCTATTTTAGACTAATTTAAATAAATTTGAACACATTTTTTACCTCATCTTGGATGAATTTTGTCATTCTTGACTAATTTTGAGCATTCTGGACAACGTTTAGGCAGGTTTCAAAAAGTTTTTAGTCACTGTGGACAAATTTCCACCTATTTTTAGACACATTTCAATTAATTCTCAACTATTTTCAGTCATTTCAGATCAGTCCGCATTAAGGCTCTTGTGTTCCTTCTTGCAGCCAGTTTTTTTTTTAAATCATAGGCTAATTTTTAGCTCACTTTGAACATGTTTTGAGTTGTTGCAGACAAAATTTCATCTAATTTTGGACACATTTTTGTAATATTGCGCAAATTTCAGTTAATTCTGAACTAGCTCTGAGTCGCTTTAGAGAAGTCTGAGTGCATTAAGACTCTTCTGTTCACACTTGGAGCCAGTTTTCAAATAATTTTGAACTAATTCTCAACTCAGAATGGACGAACTGGACAAGTGTTTGTCCTTTTGGACACGGTTTGAGTCTCTGTAGACAAACTCTCAGGTCATTTTGTTGGAGGGTTAAGAAATAGAAATTATGTTCATATCTGAACATAGAAACATGAATTTTCACCATCTGGGACTTTTAAAGCTCAGAAACAGTCCAGTTAACTGACCACTGATCTTCATTTGGTTCAGAAGAAGGATTTCTGGGAAATGGAGTCAGATCCATCATCAGAAACCACTAAAACCACATGATCTGGTGAGTGGTTTACTGGATGAGATGAGAGGCAGCAAACTGGTGAATAAACCAGTGAAATATTCATGGTGACTGAGTCGGACGATAATCACGGGGTGTTCCTGTCAGAGTTTAAATCCCAAACGGCTCATTATGTTCAGCAGAAACTCTGGTCGGTCTGTAGAAATCCGTCAGCGTCTCGTCTCCTTAAACACTTTATCTTCTTAGAAAACATCAGCAGCAGATCAGCCGATTAGGAACCGAATGTTAACATCAGAGCATCAACCAGAGCTCCTTTATCTCCATCCAGAGAACACAGCGCCCCGGGGGCTGATTAAAGCAAATTATTATTCTCACATTCAGCTTCAGCACAAAACAGACACGAAGAAGAAACTCTGGAGAGCGAGACGCCAACAAAAGCTCCTTTACAGAATATTCAGAATAACCTCAGCAGCTGGGAGGAAACAACACAACAGCTCCACTGTTCAGCAAACAAAGCAGAGAACAGCACAGAAGCTCAGGAACACACAACACAAGCAGCAAAACACAACATCTACACAAAATAAGAATAAATCACAAGCAGAAGGGCCAAAACTACCACAAAAAGACACAAAACCAGCAAGAACACACGCAAAATTACCACAAAAACAGTGGATATGTCACAGAAAGAGACTAAATATCCACGAAAACAAGCAAAATCACCACAAAAAGATGATAAATTACCAAAAAAACACAAATTAACCACAAAAAGAGACCAAATTACCAAAAAAAAGGGCCAAATCTGCCACAAAGGGACGCAAAATGAGACCGAAACTACAACAGAAAGACCTCAAAATCACCACAAAAATAGACAAATATACCACAAAAGAACACAAACTGTGATCTCTGAAAGCTAAGAAACACACAAGAAAGCAGGAAAACACAAAATCCCCATAAAAAAAATCACAATCAAAAGGGCACAAAGAAACACAAAATGACCACAAAAGGATGTAAATATGCCACAAGTACACACAAAATATCCACTGAAAGATCAAAAAAATCACCACAAAAATCAAAATCAACACAAAAAGGTGCAAAATTACCACAAACACAAGTGAATTTACCACAAAAATAGACAAAATGTCCACAAAATGGGCCAGAATTACCACAAAGAAACACGAAATCCCCACAAAAAGGACGAAAATTACAACAGAAAGAAACCAAAATATCACAAAACTATGTAAACATACCACAAAACAGCACAAAACTATGAAGATATACCACAAAAAGACATAAAATCTGATCTCTGGAAGCTCAGGAACACAACAGAAGCAGTAAAAACAGCAGAAGAGCAGGAAGCAGCAGCAGGAAGTGACATCATTCAGGTGAGGAACGTTCCTCTGCAGGTTTGGTGAGTTTCCTTTAAATGCTGCTGAAATCAAACGGTTTTCTGCAGGTAAAGAGTCCAGTTTTAGTCCTCACAGGTTAGTTTTAGGGGCCGTTTACACGAGGACGCTTGCAGGAAAAAAACGTCAAAATATTTCAACAAAACACCCTATCGTTTATACGAGGACGGCGTTTTGGGGGCTTAAAAACGCAAAAATTTGAAACCGGCCTCCAGAGTGGAAAAGTAGAAAACGCTCCTCCGTTACGTTTCCGTCTAAACAGCAAAACGCAAAACTTTGCTGAGATCTGACCACGTCGCGCACGCGATTACGTCACATATGTGCGCCGGTTCTTTGGTTTGCCGGCCGGTACAAGGACGTAAACAAAGATGTGATTATTTCCATCCTTCGTACCTTCAAGCAGCTCTGGCAGCTCTATGTACACTACAGGAGTCGTACCAACGTACAGAATCCGTACACATTCCATTCATGAACATTTGCCGTGGCGGAGATCCGAAAAGGGAGATAGTACGCATGCGTGTAGACATGGCAGAGTTTTATCACAGCGCCACCCAGCTGCCTGGCATGCATATCCAATCGAATTCCACACACTATAGAGTCACCGTATATACGCAGATTTCCTTCAAAACCGCTCGTCTAAACGTGAAATGACAAGACGCTACTTTTGCGTTTTCTGTTAGGATGGTCCTCGTATAAACGGCCCCTTAGTCCCACTAAACCTGAACTGACTCTGATTCTCATCAATAATTAACTAATGAACCTCAGCTGGTTTCCTCTCTCACTGCAGTTACACGTAGCGGCCTCTAGGGGCTGTTTCACTCATTTACATCCATCCATCCATCCACCCTCTATACACCGCTTTATCCTCACTAGGGTCATGGGGGGTGCTGGAGTCTATCCCAGCTGACTCGGGTGAAGGCAGGGGACACCCTGGACAGGTCACCAGTCTGTCACAGGGCTACATATACAGACACACAATCACACTCACATTCACACCTACGGACAATTTAGAGTAACCAATTAACCTCAGCATGTTTTTGGACTGTGGGAGGAAGCCGGAGTACCCGGAGAAAACCCACGCATGCACAGGGAGAACATGCAAACTCCATGCAGAAAGATCCCAGGCCGGGATTTGAACCGGGGATCTTCTTGCTGCAAGGACAAAGTGCTAACCACTATGGCACTGTGCAGTCCCACTCATTTGCAGATAACTCTTTATTTCATATTTTATTAGAATTTAAATAAATTCATTAACTCCTTTAGAAATTAGAATTTGAAAAGTAAATATGGAACTAAAATTAATTTCAAATTCAGTTTCTAGTGGAACAGATTTCTGCAAATAAAAATAAAAAATATATTAAAATGCACAATAAATATTTAGAAATCAGTAAAATTCTGGAACATTCAAAAACTGTGAAAACTGGAAATGAACATTCATCTCTAAAAAAGAACCATCCACCTCTTTTTGTGCTTATTATGTGTTTTTTTGTGCTATATTTACCTCTTTTTGTGGCGATTTGTGGGCATTTTGTGGTAGTTTGGACTCTTTTTGGGGTAATTTTAACTTTTTGTGGTAATTTTGCATCTTTTACTGGAGATTTTGTGTCTTTTTGTGGTACATTCACCTATTTTTGCGGTGCTGTCAGGGGTTTTGTGCTAGTTGTGGCTCTTTTTGTGAGGATTTTGTTTCCATTTGTGGTTGTTTTGGCCCTTTTTGGTCATATTGCATCTTTCAGTGGAAATTTTGTGTCTTTTTGTGGTGATTTTGAGTCTTTTTGGCAGTTTGGTTTCTTTTTGTGGTGATTTTGGGCGTCATTCCTGTCATATTTGAACCTTTCAAGGTAGTTTTGACTCCTTTTGTGGTGATTTTCCAGCTTTTTTAGATGTTTTTGTTTGTTTAGTGTCAGTTTTTCAGATGTTTCTCCTCCTAATCGTCATGTTTCTAACTGCTGGACTGATGAAGTTCTGAAAAAGTCCATTAAAAAGTGATAAATCTGGATCCACCTCTATGGACTTCATGGACCTGGAATGTTCTACACACGTGGACAAAATTGTTGGTACCCCTCAGTTAAAGAAGGAAAAACCCACAATTCTAACTGAAATCACTTGAAACTCACAAAAGTAACAATAAATAAAAATTTATTGAAAATTAAATAATCAAAATCAGCCATCACTTTTGAATTGTTGATTAACATAATTATTTAAAAAAACAAACTAATGAAATAGGGCTGGACAAAAATGATGGTACCTCTATAAAAGATTGAAAACTATTTGACCAGAGTGACATGATTAACTCAGGTGTTTCATTTAATTGACATCACAGGTGTTTCCAAACTCATAATCAGTCAGTCTGCCTATTTAAAGGGAGACAAGTAGTCACCCTGCTGTTTGGTGAAAAGGTGTGTACCACACTGAACATGGACAACAGAAAGCGAAGGAGAGAATTGTCCCAGGACATCCGAAAAAAAAATGATAGACAAACATCTTAAAGGTAAAGGCTATAAGATGTTTCCAGCTGCTCGGGGGCTGGGCTCATTTGGCCCAGTCCCTGGTTTGTGCTGTGTCTCCCCGTTTTGTTCTATCACCCTGGCTAGCCTTGTTTATTTTGTGACTTGTGTTTTAGTTGAGACACTTGTTTTGTTTAGTTTTCTTTAGCCTTTGTTGTATACGGTTAAAGAAGCTAAATTTGAGTTAAATTAGTTGACTTAGTTAAATCCTTATTTTTGTTATTTAATTAGTTACTTTTATTGTTTGTTAAATATCATTTGTATCATTTGTATTTACCCTTTTGGGACACCTTTTGTTGTATTACCTACTTTATTAATTATTAAAGTTACAATTTTAGTCTTCCATTTTACACCTTGGTTTCTTGTATTGTTTCCTGCCCCATACCCCTTAGCGCCACCGGCAGGACGTAATATCTGGAAATACTCCCAGCATGAAGGTAGAACTCTGATCATTGATGAAGTTACTGGAGATGAAGAACCCAGTGGTTTGTGGGAGTGATTTTGCATCTTTTAGTGGAGATTTTGTGTCTTCTTGTGGTATATTTAATCCTTATGTGGTGATTTGGGGTCATTTTGTGGTAGTCTGGATCCTTTTTGGGGTAATTTTAACATGGTAATTGTGCATCTTTTAGTGGAAATTTTGGGTCTTTTTGTGGTATATTCACCCATATTTGTGGTGGTTTGGGACCATGTTGTGATAAATTTATGTGATTTTGTGGTAATTTTGGAGTTTTTGTGATGATTGAGCGTTTTTCTGGGCATTTTGCTTCTTTTAGTGCAGATTTTGGGTCTTTCTGTGGTTTACTCATCTGTTTTTGTGGTGATCTTGGCCCTTTTTTGTGGTAATTTTGCAACTTTTGGGGTGTATATGTGTCTTTCTATGGTTATTTTGTATCTTTTGTGGTAATTTTGCATCTTTCAGTGGAGGTTTTGTCTCTTTTTTTATATTTAGCCTTTATTTAAACAGGTAATCTCATTGAGACACCAAGTCTCATTCCCAGGAGAGACCTGTTCTTAAATAACACAAGACAACACTGAGTTCAGTGGCGTCACTAGGCCTATTTTAGGGAGGCTTCAGCCCCCCTAAAATATTCTTAAGCCCACCTAAATAATTTTATGTTAATTTATTTTTTAAAAAAGTTGTTTTTGTTTTGTTTTGTTTTGTTTTACAAAAAAGTGCCAAAAAGTTCCATATAATGTGACCAGAATATGAGTTTAAATACATAATCACATAACCAGTCATTTTTAACTTAGATACGATCATAAATCTTAGTTTCTCTTCACTTCATAGTGGAAGGCAGAGAGTCCGAGTCAGTGCGTCGTTATCCAGTCCATTCCACTTGTTAATATGGAGCACGCCCACATCACTGAAATCCAGTCCACGTTTTCCCTCCAACCTAGGCTGCTGGTACCTGCAGCATGTGTTAATAGGGAACGAGCACACAGAACGGAGGAGAGCAGCATTAGGAGAAAAACGTGAACAAGAATGGATATGCGATATATTTTCAGGAGAGTAAGTATTCATCACTGCTGATAGTAACAATAAGTTAGCTCCAGCCGCCCAGCTAACAGCAGAAAGTCCCATGTAATTAATGAACCAAATGCTCCCTGTTTGACAAATAAAAACCTGGCTTGTTCATTCTGTAGGACAGAGCCCCCTGTAAAGGAGGCAGTGTGAGACGCTGCTGTATCTCTGTGCACGTCTTACCTTTGTTGTTCTGCGGTCAAAAGTGACATTTCAGCTCTAAAAGAAGCTGCTACTTAGCTAGCTAGTTAGTCTGAAATGCACTGTGAAGGTTCTGGTTGTTCATAGAGTTGGGTGTGCACTCTTTTTTTTTTTTTTAACCATATACTATCTTTGGGGTGACTTCCTTCTGGAGCATCAGCTCCAGCATCAGACACACACAGTGAAACAGGAGCTGAGCTCATTCACGTATGATGATGATGATGATGATGATAATAATAATAATAATCACTCCACCCCTATTGACCTGTAGGAGTCAGGGCAGAGGAGCAGAGACAGTGAGAGGGGAGAAATCTACTGGAAAGGTGAGTCTAAAGGATTTTACAGGAGAGAGTCATTTGTGATGCAGACAGTCTTGGATTTTTGTGGAACTTGATATGAATATGAAATATGAAACATTTCAGTCCAGGTGCATCATTTAAGACTTATTTAACTTGAGCTTTTATTTATTAGAGTAATGATTGGAAAGTGGAGATAGCCAAGAGAGAAATATATAAGCCAAATATACGACATAAATAATTTTGCTAGTTTTGGACCTAATATGACTGTTTTCACTGGTTGGACTGAAGAAGACTAAGACCAGGAGCACTGTGGCTCTAGAGGGAACACTCTCCTCTATTATGAACATTAAAATGGCTGGTTTGGAGCCATGCAATAAATGCCCCCCCCCCCCCCCCCCCCCCCCCCCCCCAGAGATCATCAAGGCTTCAAAAAAGCCATAAGGGAGTACAACATGGCTCACAAGAATTCATTTTTCCCTGTTCTTTTCCTGTTCCTGTTTACAGTTGTGCCATTTATTCTGAGTTGACAGTCTTTATTATTTATTTTTGGGCCTCGTTAATAAGTTATTCGTTCATTTAGTCCTGGTTTAGTCCATGTCACCCTGCTCCTGTGAAGTCAGATCTGGTTTAGTCCTGATTTTAGTTCATGTCATCCTGCTCCTGTGGGACAGAGTTTAGTGTCTGATTGTAATTGTGTTCAGTGAATGGATAATTTAAGTTATAAAGATGTTTTGCTTTTTCTTCAGCACTTTTTATTGTTTAGTTGCTGATGTGGTCAAACTGAAGCTGTTGTTCATTAAAATCCTCCAAGACAAATGTTAAAGTGGTTGCTGGAGTTATTTCAGTTCTGCAGATATTTATGGAAAATGCTGAAATGTGTTGAGCTCATCCAGCCACAGAACTTTGATCCATATTTTACATGAAGAACCATTTTCAATACTGTCTGCCCTTGCAGTTTTTTTTTTTGCCTTTTTTTTTTTAGCTCAATGTTGTTTTTTTATTATCCTTCTATAATAAGATTTTAACAAAATGCTCATAAAATACACCAGAATGCAGGAAATAGGATCACTAATTTTCAACATTTTCTGGGGGAGGACCCCCACACCCCCCATCAGCATCCTGCACAAACCAAATCTCACTCTGAGGTCTGGTCACAAGTTGGCAGCTCTGAGTTATTGTGTTGTGAGCAAAAGTCATGGTCACTGTGGTGTAAAACATTTACACAGTAAAGTATCTCTGAGTAAATCTAAATCTTAATGTGGAAAAGCAATTTCTCAGTTTTTGTTAGCTGTAAAATTAAACGTTCGCTCACATCCTGTGCATCTCCTGGAGGCTAAGCCCCCCCCCCCCCGTTCTTAAAACCTGGTGACGCCTCTGACTGAGTCACAGATAAACAGCATCAAAGGACCTACAACAGACAATATAAGAACACAATATAACGCTAGGTTCCAGACAAACAGGGTCATAAAAACACAACATAGACATTAAAATGAATGTGCAAAGCGCCAAGCAGTGAAGCTAAATGTAGAAACACTAAGAGCATGAACAAGTCCTAAAAGATGGGATTTCCTTCGTGTTTAAAAAACGTTTGCAGTTTTCCAGGGGGGTCAGTGGGACAGATTCAGAGTCTGCTGTAGTGAGTTCCAGGCTGAGGGAGCAGAGGAAGAAAAAGCATGTGAGGGGACGATGAAAGTCATGAAGTCCTGGGAACATAGACGATGACTGAAGCGTTTACGTGACATGAAAGAGGACAAATATGTGGGCAGCAGACCAAGGATGGACGAGTAAATGAAGTGATACCAGTGGAGAAGTCTGGGCGTGGACGGTGATGACCAGTTAACCAGAGAGTACAAAGTGCAGTGAAAGGTTTACAGGCCGTTATAAATCTAAGAGCTCCATGATAAGCAGCAGCCAACAGTTTAGAGAGTGGGTTGGCTCATTCTTTCTGTAGTTTATTTACCTCTTTATGAGGTAATATTGCCTTTTTCTAGTAATTCTGGGCTTTAGCTAAAATGAAACACCAAATTTTAGAGCTTTTAACCAGATTTTCAAGAAACAGTCAGCTGCTGTTAGAGCATTTGTACAAATTTATTCCAGTGTCAAATGAAATAAAATGCCTGATGTCATTCTAATCACCTGATCAGGAAGATTTCACATCGTGTTTATTAACCACGTTAACATGCTGAACTTTCTCCATCCTGCAGGTGGACATCAACCCTCCACTCCAGCTCCTGCTAGGTCTCTGTGCTGCCTTCAAGGTCCCGTTAACAGCCGTTAACTTGAAACTTCAGGGCAGTTTAGAGCTCTGTTTACTGATTAAAGTCCCTCCTTCATGCAGAGGTGTTAAAGCTGAACTTAGACCTTTGTAACTACCTGCTGCTGCCTGCTGACGTGTCAAAGCCTGAAACAACCCTTCACACAAACAGGAAGCAGTTTGTGATGCTTCCTGAGTAAAGAGACGATCAGACGGAGCTTCAGCGTCCTCAGACTGAGTCCAGCTACAACTCTGCTGCTTCCAGACAAACACTGAAGGTGAGTCTGAGCACAAACACCACTCAGAGTCACAGCAGCTTCCAGAGAACACAGTGACTCACTGGACTCTGCTGTGTTTCCAGCTTCACTCAGAACAAATGGCTTCCAGATCAGAGGAGGATCTCTGCTGTCCGGTCTGCCAGGAGGTCTTCACAGATCCTGTTGTTCTGTCGTGTAGCCACAGCTTCTGTAGAGAATGTCTGAAGACCTGGTGGAGGCAGAAACCAACACACGACTGTCCAGTTTGTAAGAGAAGATCTTCTAAAGAACATCCACCTGTTAGTTTGTCTTTAAAGAATGTGTGTGAGTCGTTCCGGCAGCAGAGAACTCAGAGATCTTCAGAGTCTTTCTGCAGTTTCCACTCTGAGAAACTCAGACTCTTCTGTCTGGACCATCAGCAGCCAGTGTGTCTCGTCTGCAGAGATTCAGAAAAACACTCCAACCACAGGTTCAGACCCATCGATGAAGCAGCTCCACAACACAGGAAGGACCTTCAGGAAACTCTGGAGCCCTTAAAGGAGAAGCTGAAGGTTTCTGAAGGACTTAAAGTGAAGTTTGATCAAACAGCAGAACACATTAAGGTCCAGGCCCGACACACAGAGAGGCAGATCAAGGAGCAGTTTGAGAAGCTTCACCAGTTTCTGAGAGAGGAAGAGGAGGCCAGGATGGCTGCACTGAGGGAGGAAGAGGAGCAGAAGACTGGGAGGATGAAGGAGAAGATGGAGGCTCTGAGCAGAGAGATAGCAGATCTTTCAGACACAGTCAGAGCCACAGAGGAGCAGCTGAGAGCTGAAGACGTCTCATTCCTGCTAAACTACAAGGCTGCAGTGGAAAGAGTCCAGCGCTGCCTCCTGCTGGAGGATCCACAGCTGCTCTCAGGAGCTCTCATAGACCAGGCCAAACATGTGGGCAACCTGAGCTTCAACATCTGGAACAACATGAAGGACGTGGTCTCCTACACTCCTCTCATTCTGGACCCAAACACTGCAGGTCTAAGACTCATCCTGTCTGAAGATCTGACCAGTGTGAGACGAGGAGATAAACAGAAGCTTCCTGATAATCCAGAGAGGATTACTGGTTCCTGCTTTGTTCTGAGCTCTGAAGGCTTCAACTCAGGGACTCACAGCTGGAATGTGGAGGTTGGAGACAGTAAACACTGGTTACTGGGTGTGTTAGAAGAGTCTGCCCAGAGGAAGGGAAACATACGGTCTGGATCATGGAGAATAGAGTTCTCTAGAGATAAATACTTAGCACGGTCACCTCCAGGTTCCCCCACTGATCTCTCAGTGCAGAAGAAGCTCCAGAGGATCAGAGTGAATCTGGACTTTACCAGAGGAACGCTGTCGTTCTCTGATGCTGACACTAAAACTCTCATCCGCACCTTCAACCACACGTTCACTCAGAAGATGTTTCCCATCTTTCACATTTGTTTGGGTGAAGTAAAGATTCTACCAGAGAAGGTCTCAGTCAGAGTGGAACAGAGTAGATAAAGAAGATGAGAACATTTGTGATGTTCCAGAGCTGAACAAACCACCTGATGGACCTGATCATCAGACTGTTGTTGGATGTGAACGTTGGGTGGAGGAACAGCTGGAGGAGAACATCTGCTGGTAGAAGATCAGCCGCCTTAAAGCCACACATGTTCTCATGTTTGAGTCCAGCTGTTAGAATCATCTGGAAACGTCTTCACAGCAGAGTCAGGCTCATTTCTACCACCTGGAACGTTCCTGGACATCAGGTTTAGATGAAAACTCACTCTGCTGCTCCTGAGAGGATTTTTAGACCTGAAATATGGAAAATATCTCCTGGTTTCTGCTGAACTTCTGCTGCTGTTGATGCTCATTCTGGGTTTGGCTCCAATAAAACATCAGATTTTACGGATTTTAACCACAGTTTGGAGAAACAGTCAGTTTGGCTGCATTTGTACAGATTTCCTGTTTCTTTGTGGTAATTTTGGGACTTTTTGTGGAATTTGGTCTCTTTGTGGTGACTTTCCAGTTATTTTCACTTATTTAGTTTCAGTTTTTCCCAGAACTCAGATGTTTCTCCTCCTAAACATCACGATTCTGCTCAGAAATGATGGAAAGAGTCCATTAATAAGTGACAAATGTGGAGCCACCTCTATGGACTTCAAGGACCACAGCTACACTAAAATAGTCTTACATTTCTCAGAATTTCTCAGAAATGGCTCAAAAAACTGTTGTAAATGACAAAGGTTTCTAGCCTAGCTGTGCTAGACAACCCACAGCAACGAATTTAATTCTCTGCCAGGGTGGGTCTAGTTACCCTCCATAAGGCTCGAGGCTGGATTCTCCTAAAACTGGCCGGACCAATCACCATGAAGTGTAGAGTCAGAAGGCGGGCGTAACGAAGTGACGACAGAGGCGCGACGATTCTGACAGAAACAACCGGAAACAATAAACAGTTATCTTTGGACTCGGCTTTGGCCACAGCCCTTAAAGATTTGAAGCTAAAATTCAACTTGAAAGATAAACAAAGGACGGCACTGAAGTGTTTCATTGAGAAGAAAGACGTATTTGGACTTATGCCGACGGGATATGGCAAATCCTTAATATACCAGTTGGCTCCGCTGGTTGGGAAGCTAATGGGACTTAGCCACAATCCGGTGCTCTGGGAACCACGTCAGCCTATTCGTTGCGCTGATTGGTTGTATACCTACCTAATTGCTGCAGAGGGATTTGATAGACAACCTTTTAGCCCGCCTCCCTCCCTGTCGAGCGGTCCTAGACCCTAGTGCCGTCAGAAACATGGGTCTAGCGTGGCTAGGCTAAAAGGTTTCCAGAATTACACCAAATTGTCCCAAGTTTATTCAAATTTGTCCAGAAAGTGACATTAGGAGGCTCATGTGTGACTTTATGAGGAATGTGGCTTTATATCGCAGGAGCTTATTTTTATGTATTTTTATCTTCTATTTACTTTTTCTTTTACTGTAAAGCACTTTGTCATTTTTATCTGTGAAAGGTGCTATATAAATAAACTTTACTTACGGGTCATTCCATTTCAACCAGTGGTCTCCACCTGACCCTCTCAGATTTTGCTAAGTTTTTACATACATTTAGTACATTATATTTAATGTGAAAATCCCAAATTTGAATGCTTTATTGTCATTAGTTTCAAAGTTATGGCCATTTGAAGTAGGTAGGGGGTACCCTATTATTGCAGCCAAAATTAAGACTTGAAATTTTCGACCGTTTTCAGACTTCTATAACTTCTGAACAACAAAAGATAGAGATCTGACATTTTCAGAATCATTTCACAGTGACCTATAGTCCTCAGAAATGTGAAAATATTTACTTTATATTTATAATTGCATGTTACAGAGAATGACAAAGTTGCGATTTTATCCATCACGAACTTCTAAACTGCTACATTTGGCCACCCATTACACACAAACTAATCCTCATATCCATTAGAGATTTTATGTGGTATAATGTGGCTATCTGAGGATTGGATCTGTATAAAATGAAAGTGCTATGGGATGTAATGCATGAAATATGAACAGCTACAAATCACAAATATCTGTCCCACCTTCGGATTCAAAGGTCAGTATCAGCATGTGGGATAGGTGGAATCAAAAAATAAAAGACATCATGTGAAATTACAGGAATCTCCCTAAATTTTGACACCAAGCACAACTTGCTTCTATAAACCCTTCTATGTTTGATGTATGTATGTTTAATGTATTTTAATTAATGAATCCAAAGGTGGGAAGTTTTGTTAAAATTGGTTGATTTCATACAGAATGACCCTTACTTAATTTTGGCTCTTTTGGGGAAATTTTGCAAGTTTTTTGTGCCAAATTTGAGTTTTTGTCACAATTTTACCTGTTTTGCTGTAATTTTGATCCTTTTTGTGATATTTTGAGTGTTTTTCTGGCACATTTGAATTTAAGGGTAGCTTTGAGTCTTTTGGGGTGATTTTGGCCATTTTTTAATTATTGTAGTGTCAGTTTTTATCAGAACTCAGATGTTTATCTCCTCCTAAATGTCATGGTTCTGTCTGCTGGACTGATGAAGTTCTGAAAAAGTCCATTAAAAAGTAATAAATGTGGACTCACCTCTCTCTGATCATTGATGAAGTTGCTGGAGATGGAGAACCAGATGTTCTTGGGGCCGATTTTGCTTCTTGTAGTGGAGATTTTATGTCTTTTTGTGCTGATTTTAGGTCTTTTTCTTGTAATTTTGCATCTTTCTGTGCTGATTTTGCATCTTTTGGGGTGATTTTGTCTCTTTGTGGTACATTTTGCATCTTTCTGTGGAGATTTTGTGTCTTTTTCTGGTGTATTTTGTGTTTATTTGCCATTTTGTCTCTTTTTGTGGTTATTTTTGCATCTTTCTGTGGAGATTTTGTGTATTTCTTTAGTATTTTCATCTATTTTTGTGTTGATTTTGGAACTTTTGGGGTTATTATTTCCTGCTGGGGCCTACAATGCTGGGTCATCATTGAAAATGAGAAATTGTTCTCAGCTGATCTTACCTGCTAAAATAAAGAGTTAAGAAAACTGTGTCTTTCTGTGGTGATGTTCCATTTTTTTGTACTGATTTTAGGATCATTTGGCGTCACCCTTAACCTGTTTGTGGTAATTTTGCATCTTTCACTGGAAGTTTTGTCTCTTTGTGTGCTATATTTACCTCTTTATGCGGTGATTTTGTGTCTTTCTGTGGTATATTCACTCATTTTTGTGGTGATTTGGATCATTTGGTGTCATCCTGCACACTGTTTGTGGGGATTTTGTCTCTGTCATCCTAACAACGTGTGGAGGGAAGATCTCTGATGGTTCTGGATATTTAGGACAACAAGGACGATAGAAGGGCTCAGATAACAGATATTTATTCTCTGACAGATATTTAAACTAACAGGATATTTATTCTCTGACAGATATTTAAACTAACAGATATTTATTCTCTAACATATTTAAACTATCAGATATTTAACTGTGGTCTAAACTGTGATCTTCCAGGGACTAAGCTGCAGGTTGTATTGGACGGAGGCCTGAACACAAACATCTTCTGGTCTGTTGAGGTAAACTGTTGAGAGAGAAGCAGCTGTTTGGACGAACAGGAAGCAGCACAAAGGCTTTAAATGAGACGCTTCGGCTTCCAGTGACCTTCATCCCGACACGCTGAGACGCCTCACACCTCCACATCCTCCAGGAGGCCGTCAGACTACCGGCCATCACTTCCACCTCCAAGCTTCTACCTGCAAGGTCAGTGAGAGCTCCGTCTGTCCTCCCCGTTAAATATTCATGAAGCAGCAGCAGTTTAAGGCGATGCCAGAGAACGTTATCGCCTCCATGTTAACGACCATCAGGTGACAACAGACGAGTTCCTCTGAGGCCTGAAGACCGTCCTGAAGCTGGGAGGAGCTCCGTCTGAGAACATCTCCAGGAGGAAACTCTGGAAGCAGCACCTTCAAGTCAGTTTAATTCACCACCGTCTCATTTATAACAACAATAATAAGACTTTATTTATATAGAAAACCGATACGACCAAGACATGATTCAGAGCAGTCACATAAAATAGTGAAAATAAGTGAAATGAATAATTATCTAGATTAGCGCTCATTTCAAACAAAACATTAAGAACTCTTTTCTCTTTTTGTGCTGATTTTACATATTTTTATGTTTGTTTGTTTTCTGTCTGTTTGAGATAATTTTGTCTTTTTGAGGTAATTTTGTCTTTTTGAGGTAATTTTGTCTTTTTGAGGTAATTTTTTGTCTGTTTGAGGTAATTTTGTCTCTTTTTGAGGTAATTTTTTGTCTGTTTCAGGTAATTTTGAATCTTTCAGTGTTAATTTTTTTGTCTTTTGAGGTAATTTTGCCTCCTTTGTGATTGTTTTCCATTTGTGTGTGTTGACTTTGAGTCTTTGTGGTAATTTTGATCTTTCAGTGAACGTTTTGCGTCTCTTTGTGGTATATTTACCTCTTTTGTGGTGATGTTGAAATAATGTGGTTCTTTCTGTCTTCTTCATGTCTGCAGGGCTGATGTGTTTCCTGACATGTTTTTCTCTCTTAAAAGGATTTTTCTGTAATAAGAGGACAGAGAAAAACACTTTCAGGGCAATTTTTCTGTGATTTTTCTGCAGCTCACACAAATAAAACTGACAGAGCTTCAGTTTGAGTAAAAGAAGCGGTGAACAAACACAAAGTGGAGAAAGACGCTGGATGCTGAAAGGACAAAGTTTTAGAGCAGAGTTCAGGTCAGAGAAGAACTGAAAAGTAATTCAGCTCTGAGAGAAACTGCAGGATAAAGAGTCTGTGGATTTAAGCTGACATAATAATGAGAATTAACTCCATATTTAGTGGAAATTAAACTCAGATTTCTGTCTTCATTGATTTAAAGCCTAAATCTAAGTTGAGATAATTTCTGTAACTTTCTGTAACTCAATAAAGTTTGTTGGTTGAACATAATTTCATCAGAAGTTGTCAAAATGAAAATAAAATAATTCCAAAGACCAGTTAATTAAATTCATTTTTAAATCAATGTAAAAAGTAAAATCGGATTAATAAATTACTTTGATGACTTTATATTTTGTCAAATTTAAACTCAAATTTCAGGATTTATTTATTTAAAACTAAATTTAGGTAACTTGTAATAATAATAATACCTTTTTTAAAAAAAAAAAGCTAATTCCTGTAACCTCGAGCCGGGTTCTGCTCGAGGTTTCTTCCCTGTTAAAAGGGTGTTTTCCTGCCACTGTCTCCTTTGGGCTGCTCTGGGGGTCAGGCATTTGGGTTCTGTAAAGCGTCTTGAGACGATTTGACTGTAATTGACGCTATATAAATAAAATTGAATTGAATTGAATTGTAACTCAGCTGAAATAGTTTGTTGAACATAATTTCATCAGAAATTGTCTGAACTAAAATAAAATAATTCCAAAGATCAGTTAATTAAATGCTTGGTTCTTAACAATCAAACTAAATAAAAAGGAAAATAGTTGATTTATTTGCATTATTGTGTTCAATTCAAGCTGAGACAGCGTGTAAAGAAAAACCTAATTCCTGTTGAACATAATGTCATTCATTCAATTAAATGCATGATTTTTAAAGCATTAAAATAAATTTTTTTAAAAATACTCTGATTTACTAAGTTTCTTTGATGGTTGAGTTAAATGGTTTATAGAGCCGGGTTCTGCTCCAGGTTTCTTCCCTGTTAAAGGGTGTTTTCCTGCCACTGTCGCCTTTGGGCTTGCTCTGGGGGTCAGGCATATGGGTTCTGTAAAGCGTCTTCAGACAATTTGACTGTAATTGACGCTATATAAATAAAATTGAATTGAATTGAAAATTGAATTAAAATAATGACGTTGCATCAACTTAATATTCAGAACTCAATAAAGCTCGCTGGTGGAACATCATTTTATTAAGTTGACTGAACTCAGCTGAAGTAAGTAAGGAAACCTGTTTCAGTTCCTTAATTAAATGCCTGGCTGCATGATTTAACTTTTTCTTTGGTTCACCAACATTTAAAAATCATTTTGGTCCACTCAGACGTTCTTCTGTCATTTTTATCTTTTTCATGTTTTTCTTTACTCCGTAGCTTTGAAGAAATTAATTAGTCCAATTACAGATGTTTTATTAATGAACTTTTCTGTTAATGTTTGAATGTTTAAAGGAACATGACTCAGATTTCAGTTCATCTCCAGCTGATCTGTTGGATTAAACTTCATCATTTCTGTAGCTGGAGTCTAAATCTGACTTCTCTGTTTACTGGTCGGATCATGTTTGGAAAAATTGGAATTTATTTGTAGAAAACACAACGCTGACGTTAAAAAGTCAGATTTAATCAGATCATCCACATGTGTTCAGTGGATAAAAACAAGGTGAAGAAAAACGTTTTCAAGCTAATTTCATGAAGTTATCTCTGTTTAAATTAGACGCAATCATTTTTTTGTCATGAAAGTTTTGATGAACTTTTTAATGTATTACAAATGAAAAAATAAAGGGAGAAGAAACAAAACAGAACAAAAGCAGAGAATACTGGAAACGCTACAGGATAAAAGGATAAAAGGATAAAAGATATATAAACTGACTGGGCATCCAATCAGAGAGAAAACAATCAATGGAAAAAGTGTTTTTATGCAGCTAATTATTAAAGAAGTAAAACTATTTTATCTGCAGATGAACATTTAGTTCCTTTAACTCAACAGTTTGTTGGTTGAACATAATTTTATGAGAATTTGTCTGAAGCTGGATGTAAATTTAAGTGTTGTTGATAAAAACACACCTTTCCATCATTTAAATGTTCAGATAATCTGATCACAGCAGGTTTGCTGCTTTTATCTCCACATTTTCTACTGAAAACTCCCAAAACTTTCTGTTCATGTGAGGCCTTCAGAAGCTAAAAATACGCTAATATCGGCTGCAGACTGTTCATCAGTTTCATCTGAGCAGGAATATAAAGAAGCTCCATCTGATGTATTCCTGAGCTGCTGCCGTCTTATCAATCCCCTGATATCCTGCAGCTTTATTACACAGCTGAGTCTATGTGGAAGGAGTGGAGGCAATAAAAGGCTTTATTTACCTCCAGCTCAAACTTCTACAGTATCAGAGGCAGCAGCAGCAGCACGTCCTCACATCCTCTCCTGTTTATTAAAACGTCGTTATTGCAGCAGGTTTCTGAGAGGATCTCGTCCCTGGAGATGCTAATGGAGGGACAGAGGCTGGAAATGAAGTCCTGCCTTCCACCGCTTCAGAAATAGAAGCTGCTCCGTTTGTTTCTTCTGGTTCATCAGAGAACCTCAGTCCTGGGACTAAAGGATTCTGTTTTCTAGCTCCGCTGTCTCTTTTTGTAGCTTCTTTCAGAGCTCTGATGCTCTCAGACGGTCCAGAATGATTTAAAGTGTCCTCAGAGACTACAGATTAGTTCAAAATTAATTAACATTTGGCCAAAATTGTGAAATAGTGGAAAATTGGTCTAAAATTTAAAAATGGTTGTATTTATATAGCGCTTTTATCCAAAGCGCTTTACATGATGATACATCACATTTACCCATTCACACACTGATGGTGGAAGCTGCCATGCAAGGCGCTAACCACAACCCATCAGGAGCAATTAGGGGTTAGGGGTCTTACTCAGGGACACCTCAACATGAGGTCAACGGGCCGAGGATCGAACCGGCAACCTTCCAGTTACAAGACGGCCACTCTACCCACTGAGCCATGCCGCCTCCTGACTACAAGAGTGAACAGAGTCTGTGTGCACTGACACTGGTCCAGAATGGCTTAAAATATCCAGAATGACTCAAAAGTTGTTCAAAATGAGTTTAACATTTGTCCAGGTGACCAAAAACTGTCTGTAAGAGTGAACACAAGAGTGTTCATGCACTCTGACTCATCCAGAATGACTCAGAACTAGTTGGGAATGAAGTAAAATGTGTCCAAAAGAATTTTAAAAATGAGTGCAATGACTAAATGTGGTGGTAATGGGGTAATTATTACAGGTTATGGTGCCTGTTTTACTCTGGCTGCATGCTGTTGTTTGATTGGTTGATTGGTTGTGTGTGTCTGGGTGGGAGCAGCAGATTGGTTGTGTATATATGTCTGTGTTGTATTAAATCCGGCTTCTCTTTAGTTAATTTGGCCAAAAAGAGAAACCTTCTCTGGGTCTCATTTTATTTTGATAGTAGTTTCCTTTAGCTTTAAGAACCAGAGCACCCACCGTTCTCGGGGTGATCACCTCAGTGAGTGGCTGCATTCGGGTGGTACAGTTACAAAAACCGTCTGCAGGAGTGAACACAGCAGTCCTCATGGCCTCAAACTTGCACAAAATGACCTGAAAATTGACCACAATGTGCTTTAGATGCATTAATGTTCATTTCTGACATCACATTCAAATCATCACTGTTCTGCAGAATCCGTCTTTCTAAAAGATGAACTGAAATATAAAATAAATATTCCTTCTGCTTGTTTCTGCTGCAGGACATAAAACTGTTCTAAGCTGTAACCGACCATCAGCTCTGAAGCTGCTGATGGGACGTTTTACTGCAGATTCACTCAGTCGCTTTGAATAAAGCCTGAGATGATCCGCAGGAAACCGATCCGTGCAAAGAAGCAGCACGTTTTACAGCAAAGTCATTCACAAAGATCAGCATAAAACGATGAGTCAGTGTAGAAACACTCCAGAAAAAGAGTTCCATAATATCAGAGGCAATGTGACATAAAAACTCCTCATTCCACTGCTAATGTGGAGCTATGGGACAAAAGGAGCTGAAAAATGTCCAAATAGAACTAAAGGTTGTCCTCAATGACACAAAGCCAATTAAAATTAGTCCAAAATGACAAAATGTGCCCAAACTGAGTTAAAACTTAGTCCAAGATAACTCAAGAACTGTCTGCAAGACAGGTTTTAGAAAATAACTTGAAAATGTGACGAAAAACAATCAAAATGCATCCAAGTGAACTTAAAAATTGTCTAGAATGACAAAAACACGTCCAAGATAAATTTTTGTTCAAATTGAGCTGACAATTCATCCAAAGTAGTTATAGGAGTGAAAGCAGGAGTCTTTATGCACTCTGACTGCTCAGAATGACTTAAGAATGTGTCCAGAATGACTCAGAACTGTCACTTTAAACTCTTCAATCCGGCAACGTCTCGCTATAAAACACATGAAGCTTCTCCGTCTTCATCATTTCCAGGTAAAGTCGTCCTGAAACGTCTCAGCACTTTAAAACACTCTGCAGCTTCTTCACGGCCCACTGGACTGAAGGTCGACGGATCGGAGACGTCTGACAGCCGGAGGTGATGTTTACCGCCAGGTCACCACTTTATTCCTTTAACGGGATTTATGACAGCAGACAGACGCTTCTGTGGGTTTGACTGTTCCTGTACGGCTGTTCCTGTAAGACTGTTCCTGTACAGCTGTTTGGTTACGACTGTTCCTGTACGGCTGTTCCTGTACGGCTGTTCCTGTACGGCTGTTCCTGTACGGCTGTTCCTGTACGGCTGTTCCTGTACGACTGTTCCTGTACAGCTGTTTGGTTACGACTGTTCCTGTACAGCTGTTCGTGTACGGCTGTTCGTGTACGGCTGTTCCTGTACGGCTGTTCCTGTACGGCTGTTCCTGTACGGCTGTTCCTGTACGGCTGTTCCTGTACGACTGTTCCTGTACAGCTGTTTGGTTACGACTGTTCCTGTACGGCTGTTCTTGTACGACTGTTCGTGTACGGCTGTTCCTGTACGACTGTTCCTGTACGGCTGTTCGTGTACGGCTGTTCCTGTACAGCTGTTCCTGTACGGCTGTTCCTGTACGGCTGTTCCTGTAAGACTGTTCCTGTACGGCTGTTCCTGTAAGACTGTTCCTGTACGGCTGTTCCTGTACGGCTGTTCCTGTAAGACTGTTCCTGTACGACTGTTCGTGTACGGCTGTTCCTGTACGACTGTTCCTGTACGGCTGTTCGTGTACGGCTGTTCCTGTAAGACTGTTCCTGTACGGCTGTTCCTGTAAGACTGTTCCTGTACAGCTGTTTGGTTACGACTGTTCCTGTACGGCTGTTCCTGTACGACTGTTCCTGTACAGCTGTTCGTGTACGGCTGTTCGTGTACGGCTGTTCCTGTACGGCTGTTCCTGTACGGCTGTTCCTGTACGGCTGTTCCTGTACGACTGTTCCTGTACAGCTGTTTGGTTACGACTGTTCCTGTACAGCTGTTCGTGTACGGCTGTTCGTGTACGGCTGTTCCTGTACGGCTGTTCCTGTACGGCTGTTCCTGTACGGCTGTTCCTGTACGGCTGTTCCTGTACGACTGTTCCTGTACAGCTGTTTGGTTACGACTGTTCCTGTACGGCTGTTCTTGTACGACTGTTCGTGTACGGCTGTTCCTGTACGACTGTTCCTGTACGGCTGTTCGTGTACGGCTGTTCCTGTACGGCTGTTCCTGTACGGCTGTTCCTGTACGGCTGTTCCTGTAAGACTGTTCCTGTACGGCTGTTCCTGTAAGACTGTTCCTGTACGGCTGTTCCTGTACGGCTGTTCCTGTAAGACTGTTCCTGTACGACTGTTCCTGTACGGCTGTTCGTGTACGGCTGTTCCTGTAAGACTGTTCCTGTACGGCTGTTCCTGTAAGACTGTTCCTGTACGGCTGTTCCTGTACGGCTGTTATCAGCTCAGGGTCCAGACATGTTAAAGGTCTCATCTGGTGGAAACCTGTGGTGTTTTCTGTGAAACGACTAGTTTTCCTCCCAGCTTTAAAACTCTTCGTACCTAACTACGACTCAACTGACTGGAATTTAACCAGAATGACTAAAATGAGTTGAGTTTGTTCATAATGACTCAAAGCTAGTCCAGAATAACTGAAATGACTTAAATTTAGTCCAAAATGACCCGAAACTTCAGAATGACAACATCTTGTCCAAACAAAAGGTTTTCATTCCGTTCATTCATTTCCAAAGTGAAAAGTGTCCAAAATGTTTTAAATTACCCAGAATGACCAGAACTAGCTGAAAATTAATTCAAATGTGTGAAAAATTACAAAAATGGGTCCAAAATGTGTCTCCAATGACTCAAAACCTGTCCAATGCTCAAAATTTGTCCACATGGCTCAAAATGTGTCCAAAATAATTGAAATGTGTCTAAAATGGCTCAATTTCTCCAAACTGAGTTGTAAACTGGCTGCATGAGTGAACACAGGAGTCCTCATGCGTTTAAACGTGCCCAAAATGACTTAAATTGTCCACAGTTAATCAAAATGTGTCCAAAATGAGTTAAAATGTGTCCGCAATGACCGAAAACTTGTCCAAAACTGCAAAAAAATCAAGAATGGCAAAAAATTTGTCCAAATTGACTTGAAAAGGAGTCCAAAATGACTTTAGTCGTTCAGTGAAATGTTTTCCTCCCTGCTGTCAGTCACCCACACAGTCTTCTTCCTGAAGGGGGCGGGGCCAGCAGCAGCTACAGGAAACAGAAAACCAGGAAATCAAACATCTTTGGTGTGTTTTCAGCCCAAAAGTATGTAAAGAAAATGTTCCTGTGGTTTTATGGACGACTTTAGCCTCTTTCAGGTGATTGTTTCTGTTTTTCAGCCCTCATTAACCTCATTTTCAGCCTCACAGGATAAAAAACACTAATATCTACCATAAAACAGCTGCTAACGTTAGCGGCTAGCTGTTCATCAGAGATGCTGCTTTTATTCATCAGGAGGATGTTGGCTCTGAGCTTCCTGCTGCCTTTAGGTTCAAAGATCTGACTGTGAATCAGATTAAATCTGCCCTCATTTTATTATTTCTGTCTCTAGTTTTAACAGCAAACGAATAAAACGCTGCTAAATGTCAGATAGTCTGGGTTTCATTTAACCTGTTTACTAAAATAAATTTTGCTTGTGATGTTTAAACATGAAGTGATCGTTTGTGAAGCAAAGTCTGGATCGTTTTTGAACATTTGAATCTCATATAATTAGAATGTGGTGGGAAAAGTGCAATATTTCTCATGAGGCAAGTGAAAATTATTTATATTCTTGGCTAATTACACACAAACTGAAATACCTCCAGCCTTTATTTGTTGCAGCTTTGATTCAGTCAAAATAAGGTTTAAATATTTCGGTTTATGCGTAATGAGGCTAGAAGATGTTAATGCACAAAAATGAGCTGTGGATTATCCAGAGTCACCAGAACTTTATGAAGAACTCCCACAGTGAAATGTTTTTCCTCTTATTCTAATAAAATGAGATGCTGCTGTAGCTTCAGATGACTGTCTGTGCAGCTGCTGGCTTAAAAACATTCACTTTCACTGCACTGACAGACGTCTGAAGGCCTCAAGGGCAAATAAACCCAAATTTATTGCATGAATAACCTTAACTGGGTGGAAAATTTTGCATTTTTGCACTTCAGGTTCGCGAATCGAAACCTTTAACAGGAGCTGATTATTAAAATTCCTCCTGACATTCTCCCACTCCAGACTCAGATCAACTATTAGAAGCTGAGACTGAATCGATGAAGTCCAGCAGCTCCTTCTGTCATGCAGGCAGATTTATTGACTGAAGACGTGTAGCATGAAGCTGCTGACTCTTTAAAGTTTTCCAGCAGCAGAACTGTTGTCGTCTCTGTTTGTCTGCGCTCTGATCTCTCTGTGGCTGTTTAATGAAAAGCCTCTGATGTTCCTCGCTGCCACAGATTCAATGTACTCCAATTAAATGGAATTAGACGCCGGCTTATGTGCTGCTTTATTACGCCTCGCTTCTCGTTTGCACTGGCTGCCTCCGATCTGAATAGAAATGAAACGCAGCTCGTCTCTGAAGGCAAAGTCAGACTAAAGCGATGTTTAAACCGGTCGACTTTTTATTTTCTGTTAATTAAATCGGTGCTGCGACATGATGCAGTATAAATAGCACACTGCTTTAAAGGACATGCTGGATGCCATGTGGACACATTTCAAGCTTTTCAGTGATATCAGGCTGAGTGATCCACCACTATTACACTGTAAAAGACATTAGATTGACAAAAAAAATGACGGAATGCTGTAATGTTGGTGTCTAAATTGTCCAAAATGACTTTAAAACTGGCTGCACGTGTGAAGACAAGAATCATTATGCACTCAAACCTGCTGAAACTTCTCCAGGATGTCTCAGAATTTCCTCAAACTGTCCAAAATGATTTGAATATCTGCTGCAAGAGTGAACACAGGAGTCTTCATCTCTGTAACTGGTCTAAAATTACCTGAAAACTGTCCACAATTAATCAATACTAAGTCAAAATTAATTAAAAGTTGTCCAAAATCAAAAAAAGTGTCCAAAATTTATTTTAACATTTGTCTGCAATGGCCCAAACCGGACCAAAATAATTGAAATGTGTCTAAAATGGCTCAAAATTTTTCCAAATTAAGTTGAAAACTGGCTGCAAGAGTGAACACAAGCATCTTTGTGCACTGAAAATTGTCCACAATTAATCAAAACTAGCTCAAAATTAATTACAATTTGTCCAAAATCACAAAAAGTGTCCAAAATGAGTTAAAAATGTGTCCAAAATTGCTAAAAAAAAATGTGTCCAGAATGCCAAACAATTGTCCAAGTTGAGTTGAAAATGAGTCTGAGCGTCTTCATGGTCTCAAACCTGTTTAAAACTATTTGGAAATTGTCCTGAATGACTCAAAAGTGGTTCAAAAATAACCGAAAATTGACCACAATGGCTCAAAATCTGTCCAAATTAAGTTGAAAGGTGGCTGCAAGAGTGAACACGAGTCTTCATGCACTCAAACTGATTCAACATAACTGCAAAGTTTACGCTGAATTACTGAAATGTGTTCAGATTGATAAAAATGTGTCTAAAATCAGTTGAGAAATTTATCAACAGTGACTCAAAAGTTGTCAAAAATGAATGAAGTGTCTGAAATGACTTAAACTGGCTTCATGAGTGAACACACGAGTCTTCATACTTGTCCGACCTTTATTACTGAAAATGTGTTCAGATTGATTAAAACGAGTTGAAAATTTGTCAACGACTAAAAACTTGTCAAAAATTACTGAAAGTTGTTCCAGAAGGACAAAAACACATTCAAATGGTCCAAAATGAGACTGAAATGACACCTTTTACATGTTTTTACTCATTCAGTGAAATGGTTTCCTCCCTGCTGTCAATCAGCCACACAGAGAGTCTTCTTCCTGAAGGGGGCGGGGCCAGCAGCAGCTACAGGAAACAGAAAACCAGGAAACCAAACATCTTTGACGTGTTTTTAGCTAAGATGTTTGGTGTTTTGACTTTAAATAATTTGGTGAAAGAGGTTTGATGTGGGAACTTTAGAGCTGCAGTATTCTGTATTAAGCATATTAAATTCTTATTGACAATCTAGAAGTAAATATTGATTCATGAACAGCAATTGTTGGTTTGTGTTTGTGTGCAGGAGGAGGAACATGTGCAGCAGCTCCTCTAATCACATCACGTCTAATAAAAAGAGGAGCTGGAAATGAAGACAGATGGACTCCTAGACTGATTCTGCTGCTGTGAGCCCAGGAAGGAAAAGAAGGAAAAGGACAGGAAGGAAAAGAAGGACAGGAAGGATAGGTGTTCCTCCGTCCAGCATCCACCAATCACAGCTAACCTCATCTCTGCTCTGTCCACAAACACAAACTCACACCTGGACGACAACTTGAGGATGTTGGAGCGTCTCTGGAAAGTTTTAGAGACCAACGTGGAGTTGAAACATCCGGACTGTAGATCTTAGATGTGAACGTCTCATTACCTCCACCAAGGAGGTTATGTGACACCCGGCGTCTGTCTGTCTGTCTGTTAGCAAGATAACTCAAACACGCCTGGGCAGATTCACATGAAATTTTGAGGGGATGTAGACTATGGTAAGAGGAAGAGCTGATTTAATTTGGTGGAAATCCAGAAAGGATCCTGGATTCTGGATCACTTTGAATTTTTTAGTATGCTTTAGTATGTGGTCCAGAATATGACAAAAACATCATAGGTTAGTATGTCGTCCAACAAGTTGGAGCAAGGTGTCCAGATAGCTCAGCTGGTTAAGAAGGTGATTCATAAACAGAACTGTGTCAGAGACGCAGGTTGGATTCCAGCTGATCCTTTACTGCATGGGTTTCCTGTTTTCCTCTCTGTCCTTGGCAGAGGTTTGAACTCTGAGTGCTTTTCTAGTTGAGTCTTTAACTCAGCCTGAAGTAATAAAACAAACCAAACATGTGAGTTCCTGCTCCTGAAAATTCCTCCGAGCTGCTCCAAAAAAGAAACTCAATAAGAAAGTGTCAGCTCGGCTCTGCGTTTGTTTTCTCAGTTTGAGGCCGAGCACAAAGTGTTCCTCTGAAAACACCGAGCCAAGAACCAGCTTTGACTTCTCACTGCTTCATTTCCCTTTTTGCTTCCTTATTTTCTTGCACAAATATTCTCCAAGTCCCTGCTCTGGTTGTTGGTTTAACCTCTGAAAAAACATCTCTGTGCATCAAATTAGAAGTTTGTTTTCATGTCCGGCCTGAAAAAGCAAAGATGTCCACAGGTCCTGTCCTTTTCTGCCCTCAGAGCAGCTTAAACTCACATATTAATGTAAAATATCATCTGTGCATGAAGCATAACTAGAAAGAAACAGTGAAATCAACAGACAGCAGCTGCAGGTTCAACTGTTCAGCTGCAATAACTGTTATTTCCAGCATCAGGTAGAATTTGTGTCTGAAAGCTGCACTACAGAACTGTTGTTCCATTTTTATGTGAAATTTACACTAAAATTTGTCACTTTTGCAAACAAATTGAACAGAAAGCACAGACGACCTGAGAGAAAAATACTGGTTTGGTTGATTCAACTTCTAAAAATATCCTTTCTGTCCAATAAATGTTTATATTTAGAAATGCAAAATGACTCCATCCAGCTCCAAGGATGACGAGAAAACACCACAAACTGGACATTAAAACTAACAAAGACACTGAAATGGCTTTAGAGAGTAAACTTTCTGCCAAAAAGGAAGTATCTCAATTTCTTTTGCATCTTTTGTTGTTCTAAGCGCTGCACCGACCTCATGGTTCACTTCGTATGACGTGTTTCAAGCATCCGTGCACAGAATGTGGACACACATAATATATTGGTACATTTTGAAATTAAGTCAACATGAAGCAGCTTGGAACTCTGAACATTTACCACCAACATCTAGACCTCTATGAACATCTAGACCTCTATGAACATCTAGACTTCTATGAACACCTAGACCTCTATGAACATCTAGACATCTATGAACATCTAGACCTCTATGAACATCTAGACCTCTATGAACATTTAGACTTCTATGAACACCTAGACCTCTATGAACATCTAGACCTCTATGAACACCTAGACCTCTATGAACATCTAGACATCTATGAACATCTAGACCTCTATGAACACCTAGACCTCTAAGAACATTTAGACTTCTATGAACACCTAGACCTCTATGAACATCTAGACCTCTATGAACACCTAGACCTCTATGAACATTTAGACGGCTATGAAGATCTAGACCTTTATGAACATCAAGACTTCTATGAACACCTAGATCTCTATGAACACCTAGACCTCTATGAACATCTAGACCTCTATAAACATCTAGACCTCTATGAACACCTAGACCTCTATGAACATCTAGACCTCTATGAACACCTAGACCTCTATGAGCACCTAGACCTCTATGAACATCTAGACTTCTATGAACACCTAGACCTCTATGAACATCTAGACATCTATGAACATCTTGACTTCTATGAACATCGAGACCTCTATGAACATCTAGACCTCTATGAACATTTAGACTTCTATGAACACCTAGACCTCTATGAACATCTAGACCTCTATGAACACCTAGACCTCTATGAACATCTAGACATCTATGAACATCTAGACATCTATGAACATCTAGACCTCTATGAACACCTAGACCTCTAAGAACATTTAGACTTCTATGAACACCTAGACCTCTATGAACACCTAGACCTCTATAAACATCTAGACCTCTATGAACACCTAGACCTCTATGAACATCTAGACCTCTATGAACACCTAGACCTCTATAAACATCTAGACCTCTATGAACACCTAGACCTCTATGAACACCTAGACCTCTATGAACATCTGGACTTCTATGAACACCTCGACTTCTATGAACACCTCGACTTCTATGAACACCTAGACCTCTATTAACACCTAGACCTCTATGAACATCTAGACCTCTATAAACATCTAGACCTCTATGAACACCTAGACCTCTATGAACATCTAGACCTCTATGAACACCTAGACCTCTATGAGCACCTAGACCTCTATGAACATCTAGACTTCTATGAACACCTAGACCTCTATGAACATCTAGACCTCTATGAACATCTAGACTTCTATGAACATCGAGACCTCTATGAACATCTAGACCTCTATGAACATCTAGACCTCTATGAACACCTAGACCTCTATGAGCACCTAGACCTCTATGAACATCTAGACTTCTATGAACACCTAGACCTCTATGAACATCTAGACTTCTATGAACACCTAGACTTCTATGAACACCTAGACCTCTATGAACATCTAGACCTCTATAAACATCTAGACCTCTATGAACACCTAGACCTCTATGAACATCTAGACTTCTATGAACACCTAGACCTCTATGAACATCTAGACCTCTATGAACATCTAGACTTCTATGAACATCGAGACCTCTATGAACATCTAGACCTCTATGAACATCTAGACCTCTATGAACACCTAGACCTCTATGAGCACCTAGACCTCTATGAACATCTAGACTTCTATGAACACCTAGACCTCTATGAACATCTAGACTTCTATGAACACCTAGACTTCTATGAACACCTAGACCTCTATGAACATCTAGACTTCTATGAACACCTAGACCTCTATGAACACCTAGACCTCTATGAACATCTAGACTTCTATGAACACCTAGACTTCTATGAACACCTAGACCTCTATGAACACCTAGACCTCTATGAACATTTAGACTTCTATGAACACCTAGACCTCTATGAACATCTAGACCTCTATAAACATCTAGACCTCTATGAACACCTAGACCTCTATGAACACCTAGACCTCTATGAACATCTAGACCTCTATGAACATCTAGACCTCTATGAACACCTAGACCTCTATGAACATCTAGACCTCTATGAACATCTAGACTTCTATGAACATCTAGACTTCTATGAACATCTAGACTTCTATGAACACCTAGAGCTCTATGAACACCTAGACCTCTATGAACATCTAGACCTCTATGAACATCTAGACTTCTATGAACATCTAGACTTCTATGAACATCTAGACTTCTATGAACACCTCGACCTCTATGAACATCTAGACCTCTATGAACATCTAGACTTCTATGAACATCTAGACTTCTATGAACATCTAGACTTCTATGAACACCTAGACTTCTATGAACACCTAGACTTCTATGAACATCTAGACCTCTATGAACATCTAGACTTCTATGAACACCTAGATCTCTATGAACACCTAGACTTCTATGAACATCTAGACCTCTATAAACATCTAGACCTCTATGAACACCTAGACCTCTATGAACACCTAGACCTCTATGAACATCGAGACCTCTATGAACATCTAGACTTCTATGAACATCTAGACTTCTATGAACATCTAGACCTCTATGAACACCTAGACTTCTATGAACATCTAGACCTCTATGAACACCTAGACTTCTATGAACATCTAGACCTCTATGAACATCTAGACTTCTACGAACATCTAGACCTCTATGAACATCTAGACTTCTATGAACACCTCGACTTCTATGAACACCTAGACCTCTATTAACACCTAGACCTCTATGAACACCTAGACCTCTATGAACATTTAGACGGCTATGAAGATCTAGACCTCTATGAACATCTAGACTTCTATGAACACCTAGATCTCTATGAACACCTAGACTTCTATGAACATCTAGACCTCTATAAACATCTAGACCTCTATGAACACCTAGACCTCGATGAACACCTAGACCTCTATGAACATCGAGACCTCTATGAACATCTAGACTTCTATGAACATCTAGACTTCTATGAACATCTAGACCTCTATGAACATCTAGACCTCTATGAACATCTAGACTTCTATGAACACCTTGACCTCTATGAACATCTAGACTTCTATGAACATCTAGACTTCTATGAACATCTAGACTTCTATGAACATCTAGACCTCTATGAACATCTAGACTTCTATGAACATCTAGACTTCTATGAACATCTAGACCTCTATGAACATCTAGACTTCTATGAACATCTAGACCTCTATGAACATCTAGACCTCTATGAACATCTAGACGGCTATGAAGATCTAGACCTCTATGAACACCTAGACCTCTATGAACATCTAGACCTCTATGAAGATCTAGACCTCTATGAACACCTAGACCTCTATGAACACCTAGACCTCTATGAACTCCAGGTTCTGGTTCCTACTAATGAGTCCACATCAACATTTAGTCTAAACATCTAAAAACTGGAACTTTGTCTGGTATAACTTTAACCATTAGATTCTACTGATGTCAGAGCCTCAACAGTTGGAGAAATGTGGACCAAAGACTGGATTTAAGTAGAAACATGGATCCATCCATAGATATAAACACTGACAGGAACTTTATGGAGACACTAGACCATCCTGGTTTCAAGGTTTAGTATGGTTGTTCCATTTTCAAGGACCAAAAAGTCAGAATTATTGTCATTTTTACCATTTTGAGTAATTTTGCAACTATAAGTTGGTTTATAGAAACATGGAGGATTGTTCAGTACAAAAAAACTGTCAGATTAAAGTATAATTTGAAATAGAAAATCATATTTAAAACTTTCCAGGTCTGAAAACACAAAAAATTCTTCAAATTCAGTGAAAATATTGTACAGAAATTACATTTGTGTAGCAAATAACAAATAAATAAACTCTGACACTGACTGAATGACTTTAGAATACGTTAGAGCAAAAATAGTTGATGTCTTCCCGCTTTCATTCAGATTATCCAGTCATTCTGTCATTTCTACTGTCTCTGCTGCAGCTTTGTATTATCTCACATTATCCAGTAATACTCTGTGACCTTACAGGATCATGTTTTATCTCTACATCTATGTATTATCTGGTACATTCTGATTTGATTAGTCGATCTTATCCACTCCTGTCTGACTAACATTGGTCTAATTAAAAGCTTCCTGCTGCTTTAGATCCAGCTTGCTTTGGTCAGTGAGTCCTCAGGCTGAATCTGAGTCATAGCAGGATAGGATCAGACTTCAGACAAGGTGAACACGAAGGCGTCTGAACTTAAAGCAGGATTTTCTGTTGGAGGACACCGGCGGACCCTTTGTCTCCTAATGAATTGCTTTTAGCCTGTTTCGGAGCAAATTATCCTTCCCTCCCGCCCTAATTTTCCAATTTGCTGTGTCATTTAGGCCTAATTGAGGACCGCACTGGGCTGTATTACTCCCACAAATAGGGTGATATAGTTTATTGAAGGCCTGCTTTATTCAGAGGGGCTGCTAAACCAAACATCAATTGCAGAGCGTACAGAAGACGGGGGTTTTTCCTGGAGGCTGGGGAGCAGTGCAAAGAGGCTTTAATTATTTCTCAAAGGCAATCGCGGCCAAAGCTCCAGCGCTCATTTTATGGTCACTTTCCTTTTCTTTCTCTGACGGAGGTAATGAATGGGGTGAGAATTCACTTTATTTCGTCTCCCTTCCCGGTATTTGCATCTCATATTGGTCTAAGCAGATGAGAGGAGCTTGTTTTGGTCCAGCTTCAGAATGAATGAAGGTTAATGGATCCACATTAAAACCCAGACTGTGGTTCCTCCTGTTAGCGAAGACATCGCCGCTGTCCTTGACTCTCACACTGCCGGACGAAGAATCGGATTTATTTGCAAAATCAGGAGCTTGTTGTCAGAAAGAAAAAAAAGCCTCAAGGTCCAATTAATTTTAGGAAAATAAAACCCAGAATGTGCAGTTAAAGTCATGTATAGACTGTTGACCTTTAACAGCTTTAGATCCTTTAACAGACTTTTATTCCACTATTGTGAGTCCATGAGCTGAAAAAGTGCAGTTAATCTGTAATTTCACTATAAAGCTTCAGGGCAGACCTTAGAGTGAGATCTGGTTTGTGCTGGATGCTGATGGGGGGTCTGGGGACCCTCCACCAGAAAATATAGAAAATTATTGATCCTATTTCCTGCATTCTGATGTAATTTAAGAGCATTTTGCCCTTTTAAAAACTTATTATAGAGATAACATTAAGGGATAATAATGAAAAAAAAACATTGCGCTTAAAAAAATCAGAAAAAATAAGCAAATCCAAATTGTCGAAGATTTACCCGTCAGCAGACCCCACCTGTGATCGTTGTAAATTAGCGGAGGCTACTCTGATTCACATGTTTTGGTTCTGTTCTCAAATACAACAGTTTTGGGGAGGTGTATGCGAGGCCTTTTCAGCTGTATTCGGAATTAATGTGGTTCCTGACCCATTTTTACTTCTTTTTGGGGTTAAAGTGGAGGGCTTGATTTTGCCCCCTGGTGGTCAACAGATTGTTGCCTTTTCAACCCTCTTGGCGAGACGCTTGATACTTTTGAAGTGGAAGGATGCTGCCCCACCCACAGTGTCACACTGGATCAAAGATGTTTTATTTCATCTTAAGCTTGAGAAAACTAAATGTGTTCTTAAGGGCTCTGAAAGGAAATTCTATAAGATCTGGAAGCCTCTTTGCTTTATTTAGATCAAGCATCGACTCAGGTGCAAGAATGACTTTGATTTATAAATTACGCTGGCTAAACTGACCCCCTTTTTATTTATTTTTTATTATCTTATTTTTTTCTAACTAATAGTGTGTGCACTTTATTTTTATTGTTTATTTATTTCAATGTCCTTTTTTGTTTCTAAGTGTTTTCATAACTGAGTGACTGTAAACGCGTGTTTTTAGTGGGTGGGTTTTTATTTTTATTTTATGTTATATGCTTTTTTCTCATGTTAAAATCATAATAAAAATATTAAACACAAAAAAAATCAGAAAAAACAGAGCAAGAGCAGGCAGTATTGAAAATGGTTCTTCATGTAAAATATGGATGAAAGTTCTGTGGCTGGATGAGAACAACACATTTCAGTATTTTCCATAAATATCTGCATTATTGAAATAAGTCCAGCAACCACTTTGTAACATTTGTCTTGGAGGATTTTAATGCACTGAACAGCTTCAAGTTGACCACATCAGCAACTAAACAATAAAAAGTGCTTCATAACTTAAATGATCCATTCACTGAACAGAATTAGTCAGACACTAAACTCTCTATTAAAGGTCAGAACAATCCACGTGACTCTAAAAACTCAACAGCTTTACAAACTCTAAGACTAAACTCTCCACAAGGATCCAGAAGAAGTTGGACTTCTACATGAGAGCTTTAATTATTCTTCATCTACTTCCTGAAAAGTTTGGTCAATAAAAAAGACAAAAACTAATATTTTCAGCTGAACTAAAGTCAGACTTTATGATTTTTCTGCTCACATGTTGTGTTGTTGTAAACTTACTCTTTCAACCCCCTGAAACCAGTGTTTGTCCTGTTTTTGTGTCGCTCCTAGACAGCCGGTCATAATGTTTTCTGATCAACACACCATACTCTGATGTTTTTACAGTGAAGGTTCTACTATGGAACCAGTTTGACATGTTCAGGTGTTCTTTGTGTGAAAACTCAGAGATTTCAGGTTTCAGAAGGTGGTTTTCTACTTTCTCTGTTAACTTTCTGCTTCAACTTTAAACTAAATTTCCTTCACTAAGCCAGCCCTCTGGACTTCCAGTAAGCTGTGTTCCTATTGGCTGTCCAGGTGGCTGCTTGGTGTCATCAGGAACACCTGAGCAGCTCAGTGTCTTCCTGCTTTATGTCTGCAGTCAAACATTTCCTCTGCTTCTCTTCACTGAACCGGGTTTGGCTCTGTTGCTTTAGTTTGTTCTTTAGGCGTTGGCTTGCAGCTTCCAGCAGTAAAATCCTCTTTAATGTGTTTCTTGGTGTGTTTTAGGGCTTTGTACTGGATAGTTGTCTTGGTAAATGTGGTTCTTTAGCCACAGTTAGCACATGGTGCTAATGTGTGCAGTGATTAGTGGATTTGGTGCAGCTGAGTTGTGTCTTTATCTTGGCTGTAGTGAGTCTTTAGAGGTTTTTGGTTGTTTGTGAACCAACGTTGGTTGTCCAGAAGGTCAGAGTTCCTGTCCTGATTCTCTGTTTAAAGAGCTTCTCTGGTAGGCTGCAGGAGACTTTAGCGTCTGGGTTGTGCTAGTTTGGTTTTTGTACGGTTTCATTTGGACGACTATCTTGAGGCCCCTCCATGTGGTTTAGTGAGGTTTTCTGGAACAGTTCTACAAAGCAACCTGCAGCAGAAGAGACTTTGAGAGTTTTTAGGAAGTTCTGGAGACCAGACTTTAGAGCAGCACAAACATTTGTCAGCAGTTTGAGCAGGAGAAGGTGAGCTTCAGAGTAGAAATGAGAAGGAAACCTTGTTGACCGTGTGGTGAGGTCCTGTACCAAGAGTTTGAGCAGGTTGTGAAGAGTCTGTAGTTCTTTGGTCTGAAAGCAGCAGAAGAGGAGAAAACAGGAGATATTGTTGGTTCTTCTGTCGCTCTGCAGTTTCCTTAGACTGAATATCCAGTTTCTATTTTAAATGATTTACTGTGTGAGCCCAAGAAGACTTCAATAAACTCCCTCCATCCCCTGAACACAACACATTTTATTACATGTTAAATCTTTATTTTTTTATGTTTCTGAGTTTTAATCATAGTTTTTCTCTTTGTGTAGTTTTGTCATCTGTGTGAAAGGTTCTAAACAAATAAAATTGAACTGATAAACTGAATAAGTGACTAACTCATGATTGTGACAACAGAAGTATTTTATTGTGATTTAAGGGTTTGTTTCATTTTTAAGGTTGAGGTTAGAATCTTGAAAGAAAAAAAATAAACTATTTTTTAAAAAAGCAATTAAGTCAAAGGAAAAACATTTGACAAAACTTTTAAAAAGAAATTTAAACATGAAATACAATTAAAATATTATAAACAGAAAATGTTTGTTAATTAAACAGACGCTGTCCTCGTATAAACGATGGGGCGTTTTGTTGAAATATTGACGTTTTTACCTGCAAGCGTCCTCGTGTAAACGGCCCCTTAGTTTAGTCACAAAGATCGTTGATAATGTGTGAATTGTTGCAGCTTGTGAGCCGTAGAAGGTTTTAATGTTTGGGGCCGAGTGTCAGAAAACATTTAGAAACCAACATCAACAAAATAACAAAGATTTGAACATCATTAAAGGGAAATCCAACTTTTGCATGACAATGTCTAATTAAAGGACATTTATTTCCAACATAAATGTGTGATATTCATCCTCTGGAGCTTCTCTTCACATCGTCTTCCACCTGGACTGGTTTGGTCGGGAGCATGAGCAACAAACGTGAAAAACTGCACTTTAACATCAATGAATGACACTGAAGTTTAATCTCTACATAAATGAGACTGAGTCCGGATGTGCTGCTCTGTCATTAACTCCTAAGTTTAGGGAAAGTTCAAACTAAAGAGGACAGCTCAGATCAGACTGGAGAATGAGCTGATTCTGAACAAACATCTCAGACTTTCTGAGCTTCAGCACCTTTAGCAAGATATTTGAACAACAAGCAACTCCAGAGATCCAGAAGTTGGAGAGAGTTAGCTTTAGCTGAGCCACAGAACATGTGGGACGCTATAACCTAGCAAACATTTAGACTTTTCTCTGTGAATTCTGAGAAATAATTTCCTATTTAATGACAGAGCTACACATCTGAACTCAGTCTCATTAAAACAGACTAATTCAGTGTCATCCATCCAGATTAAAGTGCAGTTACCCAAAATGTTTGTTGATGAGCTCCAACTAAACCTGTCCAGGTAGAAGGCCACTTTGACAAACAGGAAGTGGAAGATTCCAAGCAGATTTATAGAAGGGGGAACCGGACTGTACTAAGTGTGGTCCAGTATAGAGGGGGGGTGTTTGTGGGTTTTTAAGGCTGATAATGATTATTAGTGAGACACTTGGAGCAGATATTCATCTGCAGTAAATGAAAGTATTTAAAATCTTGGAGTTAATGACGTTTTTTCATACCAAAGGTTATACTATGATGTTTTCTCAGAGACATACTATGTTACTCTGTTTTTATTTTATTTAGCCTTTATTTATACAGGTAATCTCATTGAGACACTGAGTCTCATTATCAAAGGGAACCTGTCTTTAAATAACATTACAAGACAACACTGAGTCACTGACAAACAACACTAAGGGACCTGTACTAGACAATATAACAACACAATAAAACACTGAGTTCCAGACAAACAGGGTCATGACAAAACACAACATAGACTTTAAAATGGATGTGCAAAGCGCCGAGCAATGAAGTTAAAATGTAAAAACACTAAGAACAAGAATAAGTCCTCAAAGATGATTTTTCCACAGTGTTTAAAAAACATTTGAAGTTCTCCAAGGGAATCAGGTGGGACAGCTTCAGACTCTGCTGAAGTGAGTTCCCTGGGCCCTGCTCTCCTCCTCTGGTGTTTTCTGGATTGTTCTCAGCTTCATGTCTTCATCCACCCGGCCTCCGTTGACTCGTCCCGCCTGCCGTCTCTGGAGCTGAAGCTGGATTGGATCAGACCAAAGTACCGTCCAATCACGATGCCAGCTGCCTTTCTAAAGGCTCCTTCATCTGGCGGCACTTCTTCTGAGGGGAAGCTGAGCTTCAGCAGAACTTTGGGGATGTGTTCCAGTGGTTGGTGGATGTGGGGAGATAGAGAGGGACCTTTGAACTGTTCAGAAAGGAAAACAGGAACCCAGTGGTAGTTTTAGTTTAGGGTGCTACTGCGGTGTGTTTTTGGGTTTAAGAGGTGAACAGGAAGAGTTTTTTTCTTATTGATGATCTTTTACTCTGTTCCTGGTTGGAATGTCCATCAATGTCAACGTGAAGTTCACTTTTAGTTCTGTTTATTTTTATTTTACTAACACCCATTTGCTTTTAACCCCCTCACATGTTGTGTTGTTGTAAACTTCCTCACCTACTTCAGACAGCCGGGACAGAACAAGGTTTTGTGGACCAAAGGCTAAACTCTGACGTTGTTAGAGCGACCTGCTATACTACAGGCTTTTTTAACTGACATATTACTATGACTTTTTTTGTTTTGTTTTGTTTTTTAGCAACATCTAAGAATTTGAACAGTTTTAAAAATTATTATACTTTTACTTGTGCAATGAACTATTATTCTATGGCATTTTTTAGATCACATATTAAACTCTGATGTTTTCTTGAATAACATACTATTTTGACAATATACTGCACTCTGACATTTTTTGAACCACATATCATACATGATAATTTTAGGCAACATCCTATCATCTTGCACGTTTTGAACCACATAATAATCAATGGTTTATGGTCTATCATTGGTGTCTATGGAGTGAAAAGGGACTGTCTGCAAATTGCAAAAATGCTGCAACAGCGAAGAAACACAAATATTCAATAAGTTCACTCTGATCCACTCTGATGTCACCAGAATCACTGCAGCCTTCTACTGGCTCCTGTTCACACCAGTGTTATTCCTGCAACTTTAAAGACAGCTACTTTAGATAAAACTGGCCTTGTAGCACATCATCTGCCTTACAATGATGGGAAAGAGGCATCGTTTGTTTTGACAACCTATATCTAATGAGTTACTGATGCCAGAAGTCCAAATCTGTGAGTATCTTTCCAACTTTACTGAGCTGTGGCCCTGAGGAGCCGTGGACAGTGTCCTTTATTTTCATTTCTGAAAGGTGGCAACCCTATCTACGACTCTAACAGCTACTTATACTACGACTGCTGCTTGTACTTTTAGTATCACTACTACTGCTTGTACAACTATACTACAGCTACTATTAATCGTCTGGTGTTTGGTTGTCCATCTGTTAGCTCGTGTTAGCGTTTTGCTAGCGGCTAACTGGTTAGCTCTCATAGACTGGAAGCTCTCAACAAGATTTAATAATTAAAAAAGAGCCAAAAACTATTCTTACCTATGAAAAGTTATTCCAGATTTCCTTGTCTCAGTTGTATAGCGTAGTGTGTAGCTGTATGCAGCACAGTGAGACGGCAAACTTGTTTCCCTTTTCACGCCGTCTACATCCAAGGAATGCTTTGAAACTTTGCCCCCACTAGCTTAACCTTGCCATAGCACACAGCTCAAAGGATCCTGTCCTATCTACTGATTCATATCTATGCTCACTAGTCTGGTCCGATGCAGTCTCCATGATGACGTTTCATGAGTACCTCAGAACCAAGTACAGAGAGTTATGTACTGAGAAACAGCCACAGTTTTCTTACCTCAAAGGTACAAAGCTGCTCATCTTGCCCTGCGGCATCAGGAAACGTCTTCAAAGCTTCTTCAAATCCAAATGAAATAAAATCAAAAGATCAAACTAACGTCATTGGTGCATTCAGGTGCAGTCGGAAAATGAAGTTGTGTTCAGGAGCCACCACCCCCCACCCACCCATCTCTTAGAATTAGGAGAACCTCAAAGAACTCTGGAGATGTTTAAGGAAACCTGCTTGATTGGAGGTTCCGGAGGTTTTTTAACAGTTCAATTTAGAGAAGAGGTTATTGGAAAAACCTCATTAAAACTAGTTAGCTAAAAGTACAAATAGTTCGCTGAAAGTAATTTATAGTGAGCAAAAAAAAACATATAGTTAGCTAGAAGTCATACAAAGTGAGCTAAAAGTAAGATATTGTGATGTTAGCTAAAAATAATGAATGGTTCGCTAAAAGTAATAAATAGTTTAAGCTAAAAGTGCTAAAATAGTTAGCTTCAAGTAATGATTAACTAAGTGCTAAAATTGTTGGCTTAAAGTAAAAAAAATGTTAACCTAAAAGTAAGATATATATTTAGCTAAAAATAAAAAACACTTCTCTTAAAGTAATGTATAGCAAGCTAAACGTAGCAAAAAGCTGACTAAATTTAGCAACTAGACAGCTAAAAATAACAATAGTTGACTAAACAACAAATATTTAGCTGAAACTAAAAAAAGGTTAGCTAAAGATAACATAATGAGCAGAACATAACACAGTTTACTAAATATAACAGTTAACTAAAGTTAATAGCTGAAAGTAGTAACAGCTAGCTAAAAGTCATATAGCATACACATAAGAAATATCTGAAAATTGCTTGTTAAAGTAATAAATAGTTAAGAAATAGTTTGCTAAAACTAATAAATAGTTAGCTAGAAGTAATTTATAGTGAGCTGAAATTAATAAATCGTCCTCCAGTTCATTAACCTTTTTTTGGATTGCGTGCTGCAACTGCCTTCTTCAAGTCCCACCAGAGATTTTCAATGGGATTTAAGTCTGGCGATTGCGATGGCCACTCCAGAATCTTCCAGCCCTTCTTTTGCAACCAAGCTGTGGTAGATTTTGAGGTATGCTTAGGATCATTGTCCTGTTGGAAGGTCCAACGTCTCCCAAGCCTCAGCTTCGTCACTGACTGCGTGACATTTGCATCCAAGATCTCCTGGTAGTGAACTGAACTCATAATACCTTGCACACGCTGAAGATTCCCTGTACCTGAAGAAGCAAAACAACCCCAGAGCATGACTGACCCCCCACCGTGCTTCACAGTAGGCAGGGTGTTCTTTTCTTTATAGGCATCATTCTTTCTCCTCCACACGTACCGTTGATCCATTGGCCCAAAAAGTTCCAGTTTGGTCTCATTACTCCAGAGAACAGTATCCCAAAACCTTTGTGGTTTGTCCACATGGTTTTGGGCATACTGGAGTCGACTCTTCTTGTGCTTTGGAGTCAGCAGGGGGGTGCGCCTGGGAGTTCTTGCATGGAGGCCATCATTTCGCAGTGTGCGTCTTTGTTATGATCCAACCTCTGGGGGTTGGCTGGATGCAACAAAATAACCAGATGTTGTTGGTTCAGGTTAAGGGATTTATTGCTTAGTAGTAAAAGGAATAGAAGAGTGACAATAAAACACAAGATGAGTGGGTGTTGCTAAAACAAAGAACGGAATAAAACATAATGAAGGCTAACAGAGTTTGCAACTAAGCTAAACACAAAGAAAACAACTAAACTCCCTAGCCAAACTGAATTACAGAAGCAACACCCACCACCAGGAACAAAAACTAATACAAAAGGTGTACAAAACAAACTAAACAAAACTGGTGCCTCTGAATAAATATACATAATGAGCATAATTTACAACAGCTCAGTATACGAAGTGGCTTCTACATGTAATTGGCAGACTACAAAAGTGGAGCCTCAGTCTCCACTGACACATAGGGCTCCACACTAAACTAAAGCAGCCGACATAAAGGTCAAAGTTGTCTGTGCACAACCACAAGTGCGTCCAGACCGAAAGACCACACAGAACGGTAATACAAAGCCACAATACACAAAGAGAGCACCAGGGTGGACTGGTCGAAGTACCAGCCACCAAGACTAATGGCTTGGTGGGACTTTATAGCCTGCAGGTGCGGTGCCTGGCTGCCTCTGATTGGTCTGAGGAGGAGGAGCTGGAGGGTGGCCCAATCAGGACGGCCGGAGGGCGGGGAGAACCAGACTGGAGTGCAGGTCGTCACCAGCTCTGTGTCATCAGCTGAAACAGCCGGCAGCTGGGGCTCCAAAGACTCTGAAAAAGCCCCAGCTGAACCCACACACAAATTTCTCCCACACAAAGGCCCTACAAAACACCACCTCAAAACGAACGGCACACCAACACTGGTGGCCGTAACAGTCTTATTGTCTGGGATGAAACCTGAACACCTCCCTCTGACATGTCCTGTCGTAGTTCCTCAGCTGTCACTCGGGGATTTTTCTCCACCTTTCGCCTCAGGTATCACACAGCAGTTGCAGACAGTAACCTCTTTCTACCACGCCCAGGTAGCGTTTCCACTGTGCCTTTAGCTTTAAACTTGCGGACTACGCTCCCAATTGTGTCTCTTGAAATGTTTAGCCTCTTTGCTATCTTTTTATATCCATATCCTTGCTTATGAAGTGAAATGACCTCCTCTCTGAACTTTTTTGACCATTCTTTGGACTTCACCATGTTGCAAAGATGTCATTAACGGCCAAGAAGAGCCATGTGTCACAGTCCTTTTAAATCTGCTTAATTGCTGCTCATTAGGGTTCCGTTCACATCTACAGGTGTTTTCATCAGCTGTTTGACAACACCTGATGGAAACCTCTGTTCTTAAGAGTGGTGGACTAGGGGGGTTGAATAATTTTGTCAATGAGGTAATCACAGAAAGGCCATTAATTGGTATATTACAAACATTTTTGTTGTAATTTCAGTTGTATTTGTCTATTTGACGTGTCATTATTTAATGTGACTATAAACAAGATGAAGAATAAATGTCAAACTTGCAAAAACATTTATCTACTGTGGGGGTTGAATAATTTTGAACACAACTGTAACTGACACCTTCTTCAGAACTCAGACATGATGGGAGAGGACTGTTGGAGCGCTGTACTGGATAAAACAGGTATAGTTCATGGATGGATGATTTCAGACGTCTTTCTCCAGCTGATAGAACCTGGAACACAGACACATCAGGTTCTTTCAGTTCCTCTGCTTCCACTTCACTTGTTTCAGAGCTTCATCTCCACCTGAGTCTCTGCTGTCACCTTCAGCTTGAGCTTCCTTTTGCTTGGTTTGAACACCTGGATTATTTCATGGAGAATCAGTCAAAGGGATTTCTACAGACTGACTATTGTGTAGGAGATCATCCTGGTATCAAATGTTGGTCAAAATAAGACCTTTCCACTTATATTGATGCTTAAAGTTCACAAAAACCAGATTAGTGTTTAGACTGTGACACCTGGATGGATGTAAAAGTGACTCTAACTCTTCCTGAGTCAATACTGATCCTTAATGTTGTGATTTTGCATTATTTTGCAGTGATTTTGTGTCTTAAAAATGGTGATTTCAGTGTTTTTGCGATAATATTGGAACTTTTACAGGAGATTTTGAGTGTTTTTGTGGTACATTCACCTCTCGTGTTGATTTTGAGTGTTTGTTTGGGATTTTAGGTAATTTTGCTTCTTTTAGTGTTGATTTTTGTTATATATTCATCTCTTGTGGTAATTCTGCATTTTCTGTGGTGTGTTTACCTATTTTTGTGGTAATTTTGGCCCTTTTTGGTGATTTGTGTCTTTTTGCAGCACTTTGTGTCTGTCTGTGGTATAATCACATATTATTGTGGTGATTTGGGGCAATTTTGTATTAGTTTTGATGTTTTTGTGGGGATTTTGAGTCTTTGGGGTGGCATTCTGGTCTTTTTTCATCATTTTGGAGATGTTTTCTGTCACATTAGATATGATTCATTTACAGACCAGATTAATTCTTCATCCACTCCTGGTGTCACAGTCTAAAGACTAAATGTGTTTTCTGTTCATTTTTGATGGAAAAAGTCCATTAAAAAGTGATAAATCTGAACCCACCTCTATGGAACTCTGGAAATATTCCCCATATGAAGGTAGAACTCTGATCATTGATAAAGTTACTGGGGATGAAAAACCACATGATTCTGAGGGGATTTGGTTGATTTTGAATAAATGTGAGAATGTTCTTGAATCAGAGAACAGGTTTAAAAGGGAACTTTGTTTTTTTTTTCAACCTGGGGTCTGTTTTCATGTCATTTCATACATGTGAGTGATGGAGAAATGAATTTTTGACATAGCTCCAGTATTTAGCCAGGCAGGCAGCTTAGCAGCTCAGCTAGAGAAAAGTATGGGGCAACTTGTTCCAAAATCGCGCGAGAGCTCACGCCAAAAAAACGGTTTTGGCGCAAGCTATCGCACGATTTCAGAACGAGATTTGCTTTCTAGCGTCCTGAGATTTGGATACAGACCACAACAAAGAGCGATCACCAGGTAATGTGGAGGTTTTCGTTCACTTCTCATCTCTAGTATGTTGTGGGACACTCATTGAGACTATCTGAGCCGGTCAGTGTGGGGAAAAAAGCACGTTAGGGCGGACTTTGACGCGGGGGGGCCAGCTGCCCCATACTTTTCGCTAGTTGAGCTGCTAGCTGAGCTGCTAGCTGAGCTGCTAAGCTGCCTGCCTGGCTAAATACTGGAGCTATGTTGAAAATTCATTTCTCCATCACTCACATGTATGAAATGACATGAAAACAGACCCCAGGTTGAAAAAACGAAAGTTCCCCTTTAATGTTGATTTGCCGTTTTTGCATCCAGAAAACATTAAAATCTGAATTTCAGAGCCACTAAAAGACAACTAGACCTGAGCTTTGCCTCAGCTAACAGCATTAACTCCTCGGAGTGTCCTGTAGTCATTTCCAGTGATTTTTTTGGGCAGCAGATGTTGCCTCCACCCCGCCCAGCGTGGAGGCGATGGAGGAGCTTCATCAGAGCTCCATCAGGACCCTGCTGCCCCCAGATGAATCCATCACGGTGGGCTGTTAGGTCCCATTTACCTCTTCCACCCGTCTGCCACTTCAGCTCCGGTCCTCTCAGCTCTCCATCACCAGGCCAGCCCAACAACGCCTCCTCCTTTCTTTGTGCTGACAGACGAACTTGGCGGTGCTGCTGCCGACCCCTGGCCGGCTGCTGCAGGCGGAGGTGTGGAAACCTGAATAAATCGATTAGCGGGACGCTTGACGGATGGGATTTACAGGAGGCCTCGACGCACCAGAGGATTAATTTCGCTGGGAGAACACTCCTCTGCCAGGTTCATTCGTCTTGGCAGGAAATCTGGCAGTTTCCCCGGTTCTGGAGGCTCAATTAAGCAGCAGCTCCAGCAGTTCAGGGAGGAAGAGCTTTGTGGAGGATCAGCCACGTGTCAGACATGTTAATGATGACGGATCCTCAGAACAGAACCAGACCCACAGAGATGGAGGGGGGCGCTAACGGAGCAACAACAGAACACATTTATGGAACATTAAGGAAGAACAAAGCAGCTCTGATCGCTTTATTGTTCATTTAGAAAAAGCTGTGAACAAAACTCTGATCATGATCACAGAGCTGCTGCTGCTGTGTCAATGTTGTCCTGAGACAGAATCTATAAAACTGGGAGAGAAGAATGTTTAAAATGTTTTAAATACCAAATAAGTCTGGAGTTTTTCTCTTGTCCCCCTGATGACCAAACTGGATCTCTGATAAAACAGTTAGAATCTAATTTAAATCTACTTTTTATGGGTTTTTTTTAATTCGTGTCTCTGTTATTGTGGGAACATTTTTAATCAACATAATATTTTAAATAATAATTATTAATCATGGAACGTGTCCCACAACATGTTAGCACAACCTGGTGATGACGTTTTGTCTTGTTTTTGTTGTTTTCTGTCTTGTTTTTGTTGTTTTCTGTCTTGTTTTTGTCGTTTCCATCCTCCAACAGTGTTCCTACAGAATGTGTAGATCAAAGCTATGTCCTCTCTTCTATTTTCCATCTTTTCATCCATTGTCAGCCTTGATTGAATGTCTCTCTCTACCTCATATTATCAGGATCAGACTCATTCTTTGGACTGTTTTCCATCAGTGGTCAGCAGTAACAGCTAGCTAAATATCTAGCTTCTACTGCTGAGAAAAAGATCACATTAGCATGGATTAGAGTAGGGTTAGCAACAACACAGAAACATGGAATAAAATGAGACAATCAATACCTATTATTGATCAATATGGAGCAGAAAACTGGAAAAGAGAAGGCTCATTTTCTAACCAGTTCTGGAAAGATCCCGTCAGTTTGTTACAGAAACATTTGTTCCAGATATCCTCCTTCCTTGCTGTGGATCTGAAGCTTCTCAGGTGAATGTGGAGCTGCAGAGCCGCTAACAGAGCTAGCTCCATCTCTCTGCACCATCTCAGCCTCCAGTCGCTCATCCTGAACATCTCTGAGGATGATTTATGTCGGCATGTTGCTCTGTGACCTCAAAATCCGCCCCATCCATACCGCACCTGTCAGCGCGCTGCTGCCTGCACGCTTACTGCAAACCAACCATCCGTGCACAGTGGCAATCTTCCACCCACCTGGAGAATAAAGAGAGAGGATCCGATCCGTTCAGAGGTGAAACCAGGAAACTTGTGATATGTAGAGCAGGTGTGGCGGCTCCGCTAACGAGGGATGAACCTCACGCACCGCCGACCACATCTGTCCATGGCAGCGATGCAGAGTTTAGATTTCAGCTCAGATGATGAAGCACTGAGGACGGCTGCAGACGGACGGACCGAGGCCCGGGTCCAGTAGGGGGCGCCGGGGTCCAGCAGGGGGCACCGGGTCCGACCCCGGGGCTCTGGAGCATATGATGCATGAGAATCCGGCGGGAAAACAGAGAGTGGCTCGTCTGTCGGGGCCCAAGGTGAGACCCGGCCCAACCCGCTCACCGTCCCAGGTGGAACCCTAACGAGCTCATCAGGACTAACGAAGCCTAACGAGCTGCTAATTGGCAGCATTGTGACGTCCCAGAAGGTCGGGGGGGAAGGTTCTGGTGCCAGCAGCAGAAAGCTCCCGCCAACAGAACGTCATGTGACCCGCTGACATCCCTCTGAGCGGGAAAGTCAGGGAAGGTCAAGAGGAAGTTCTGATAAAAACAACTACAGCTTTGTTATAAAACTAATAAACTTCTGAAGCTGTCATCGGTGTTCTAGCAGAGCGATGCATCCCAACATGAAGCAGACTTTGTCCTCTAATAGTGAATGAAGCTCAACATACATTAAAAACTGAATTTAAGGTTCAATCAAGCGTAAAAATCTTATTTTTCTATTTTACAGTGAAAGAAACGAGATGCTCAGACTCCTGATTGACCAAAATATCTGCAGTGAAATGCTGCCACCTACTGGTCACCATGCAAAGATACAACCTTTCCACAACAGTACTCCAGTAAATGTAAGTTTTACTACAACATGACCATAACATGTACTTAAACCTCCGTTAATGACAGCAGGTGGATGGATTCAACACTTCCTGTTCTGTCTCCGTCCAGCTCCAGATGTTAGGAGGAGACACAACAAACTGGACATGAAGACCAACCGAGACACTGAAAATACTTTGGAGATTTTGCTTTCTGAAAATAAATGAAACCTGAATCAGAATGACTCCTTTGCTCCTCTTAGCACATCACTACTTCACTGGTCTTGCTGTTATCACACCTGGAATGATGTTTCTCCAGAAACATCTCCTGTGTCTGGATGAGAACATTTCTAAAGACAAAATCAGCCTCGTGTTGTTAAAGTTCACCATGAAGACAACATGAACCAGCTTGTAGGCCTGGGCATCTACCACCAACATGTAGACCTCTGTGAACATCTAGACCTCTGAACTCCAGGTTCTGGTTCCTACCAATGAGTCCACATCAACATTTAGTCTAAACATCTAAAAACTGGAACCTTGTCTGGTCAAACTGTAACCCATCAGATTCTACTGATGTCAGAGCCTCAACAGTTGGAGAAATGTGGACCAAAGACTGGATTTTAGTGGAAATATGGATCCATCCATAGAAATAAACACTAGCAGGAACTTTATGGAGATATTAGACCACGTTAATTTGAAAGTTTTGCACTTTTTTTCCATTTTCCAGGTCCAATCATTAAAAATGTGTCCTCCACCGGATCATTCTGCTCTGATTCTGCCTGAGTCCTCACCACGTTTCATGGCTGCTGGAGGTTTATTTCTGGAGATACTGAACCTTTAGAGAAGAAGATTAAAGATCTGAAATAAGACAGAACATCTCATCTGTTTCCAAATGTTTGATCAGTTTTATAGACAGAAAGAGGAAATATGTACATGCAGTCTGTATTTTCACCAATAACAATAAGCCGGTTTATAGAAACATGCAGGACATCATCCAGAAAAAAACTAAATCAGATTGAAGCATAACTTCAAAAACAAAGAATGAAGATAAAACTTTAAACACGTTTCAGTTTGACATTAAACAGTCACGAAGCTTCTTGGACAAATAAAATCCAGACCTTAGAAATCTGACTGGCCAGAAATAAAAGACTGAAATAAACAAGACAGACTTCTTCCAAGGATTCAACCTAAAGTAATGAAAATACCCATCAAAATAAAAGGAAGGGATATAAAGGTAGATAAGTGAAACGAATAACTCACTCTGAGCAACATTTAAACATCTACCAGGTGAAAGGAAAAGTCCTGGATCACGTTCAGAGATTTTAATCCTGCTTTCTTCTAAAAAATAAAGACGAGTCCTGTAGAGACGGATGGTCGGGTCAGTGTGACGTCCCACACAGGGAGGTAAGGCGATTCTGTCAGGAGGAAAATAAAACATGATGAGAAACAGAAAACATTTCACACTGAAGGAATAAAGCCTGCAGCAGAACAGATGGATGATGGATGGATGGATGATGGATGGATGGATGATGTATGATGGATGTATGGATGATGTATGGATGGATGATGGATGGATGGATGGATGACAGATGGATGGATGGATGATGTATGATGGATGTATGGATGGATGATGGATGAATGTGTGATGATGTATGATGGATGTATGATGGATGGATGGATGATGATGGATGTATGGATGATGGATGGATGAATGATGGATGTATGATGGATAGATGGATGGATGATGATGGATGTATGATGGATGAATGTGTGATGATGTATGATGGATGTATGATGGATGGATGGATGATGGATGGATGATGGATGGATGATGGATGTATGAATGATGGATGTATGATGGATGGATGGATGGATGGATGATGATGGATGTATGGATGATGGATGGATGAATGATGGATGTATGATGATAGATGGATGGATGATGATGGATGTATGATGGATGTATGATGGATGAATGTGTGATGATGTATGATGGATATATGATGGATGGATGGATGGATGATGATGGATGTATGGATGATGGATGGATGAATGATGGATGTATGATGGATGGATGGATGATGATGGATGGATGACCTGCAGCAGTCGGATGCTCCTCAGAGCCGTTTCGTCCAGCAGAGACAGGTCTACTGAGTCCATGTGACTGGCCAGCAGCTGGATGCTCTGATCAGAGGCAGAGGACAGTGGTTGGTTAATGAGCTGCTCTATCAGCCTCAATCAGACCATTAAACACTCACAAGCTCATTAATTACAGACTGAAGTCACATCTCAGCACAAACACATGAAAACACAGTCTGGATGGAACCAGAACATCTCATGAAGACACGACTCCAGCCTGGATGGAGGACTTTAAAGGCCCACAGAGGATTTATTATGGTCATTCTGGACAAGTTTCAGGTTATTCTGGGCAGATTTTAAGTCACTTTGGACAAAGTTTAGGACATTATCTGCTGGTTTCAAGTAAAAAACTAGAATAATGTCTTCAACCATCACATTCTATTGATGTTAGAGCCTCAGCAGAGAAATGTGGACCACAGACTGGACTTTAGTAGAAACATGGATCACTGGTTCACAGCTCCTTGGAATTTTTTATCTATCATTATTATTATGACGCCATCTGCAATCTGCATTTCACTGTTAAATCCACTTCTCCAAGAGAAAACCCACATCACTGTATCCTGGGCTTAGCTCCGCCCCCGATGACTCTGATTGGTTTAAACCAGCTGACAGGAATAAAGATGATGAGGTGCAGCAGATCATTGTACCAGACATGGATCCAGACATTTCAATAAACATCCTGTTTAAAGGTCAAAGTGTTTCTGTGAACCTTAAAAACATTCTGAAGTGAATGAAAGCTTTTCTACAGCCGTCCTTAATTAGAACATTTCAGTAAGAATGATTCAAAGTGAACCTTCATCAGGCTGACACTGAGCTTTTTATTTTCCTCTTTAAACGTCGGTCTGTCGCTCACCTCTCCGTTACCGACGGGAACGTTGATGACGATGTCGTCGTCTCCGGCTGCGATGGGAGAACCGTTCACCGAGATGCTGTACACTCTCTCTTTGTGACGGGGAACTCTGACTGCAGGAGTTTTAGGAAGCCTGAGGACAAACAGGCTGAGATGAAGCAGATGCAGCGGTACAGAGAGGAACACTCAGATACAGACGTCAGCAGCAGATCCATGAAAGAAAAGCAGCTTTAAGACGAGCTCTGAAGGAACAGATGGAGCACTGATGGGTCTGAGGTTCTACAGAATCCGTCAGTAAATGACAGCGTTCTGGTTAAAGTGACCTCAGAATGAAACATTAAAGACAAAACACAGATTCAGAAGCTTACGGTCACTAAAACTAGGCTGAGTTTTTCATTCCAGTCGTCCAGATCAGATCAGCCCAGACATACAGGAATGAGACTGTACAGGTAGAAGCTGGACTTTTTAGGCGGCAGCAGGCTGTACAATCCTCACCTCGGGTCGAAGCGTGGGGTGATCAGAGGAGTCGTTCCCATCATCACAGAAGAATCCAGAACACTTCTGGCAGGAGTCACCAGAGGCTTCCTGTTAGATCTGAACACAGAGACCAGTTAGCATCACTTTACTGATGGATTAAAGCCTAAAGCCTGTTCAGACACAGGGCCTGGCATTCTGACTGCTTCTCCAGCCTGTTAACCAACAATCCAGTGCATGTCCATTTTTACCATCACTTTTTATGTACTGACCAGTCATAGAAGCTCAAACAGAATGCTGGTTCATATCCAGCAGAGTGAACCAAACGCTAACACCCTGTACTGCTGGTGGACATGAGAAAAGGCTTTACGGGTCAGTAGATGGTAAACTCTAACCTTCATGTCCTGCAGGTCAAACCGAACCGTTTTAAAGTTTGAAAATGTGGGGAAAATATTTTCAGTGAAACTTCTGATGTCCACATTTTCATTTAACATTTCTGGGAAATTCTTACAGTTTTTGGTGGAAAAATAAAAAAACAAAAATAAAAAAATCCAGCAAATGTCACTGGATTTTGGTTGATTTTTATGTGAATGTTCTTAAAGAAAATATCAGAAGTTTTACTGATATTTATGGAATCACTTTAGGTATATGTAGGATTTTTTGGAAGATTTTTACCCTTTTTTTGAATATATTTACAAGAATTTTCTTGCCAAATTTGGGGAATTTTTTAAAATGAAACTTTTAAGGAATTATTGGAATTTTATTCCTGAAGGTTTTGCAAATTTTCAGAACTTTGGGGATTTTTTGACTGAAGGAAACAACATTTTTGGTGCCCATAAATGAAGACAACAGGAGGATTAAAGCTGCAGTCTGTAGGTGAAATCTGACAAGAAGTTTAAAGGACATTCTGTGAGTCCTACATGTGTGACTTAAATAAAACCAGGAGAAGAGTTTTATCGTCTGATGGAGGAGCTCTGCTTTATGGATGTTTAAATAAAACTAGAAGAGTTTTACCGTCTGATGGAGGAGCTCTGCTTTATGGATGTTTAAATAAAACTAGAAGAGTTTTACCGTCTGATGGAGGAGCTCTGCTTTATGGATGTTTAAATAAAACTAGAAGAGTTTTACCGTCTGATGGAGGAGCTCTGCTTTAAGGATGTTTAAATAAAACTAGAAGAGTTTTACCGTCTGATGGGGGCGCTCTGCTTGCTGAGCGTCAGGGCTTTGGCTCGTTTTGATGTGGTTGGAGGCTTTCTGGAGGCTTTTCCCTGCATTAGAAACCTGATTAAAGCCAAACTCCACAGAAAACATCCCAGACAAACCAACACTGATGAAGAACGGAGCTGCTGAACTCTGAGCTGTCTCATGTGAAATGTCAGCCCGATCTCACGAGGATTCGTGAAACTGTCACGTAAGTTTTAGTTTCGGTTTCGTGCGCACCAACACGATTTTGTCATGTTTTTCGTGCCGCTCACAACGAAATGCACACCAATGTATTTTAAACGGCGGACTTTTCGTGCCACTCAGAACGTATTTCAAATGAATGGGTATATTATATTTTTAATGTGAAACCGTTGCGAATCCAACGCTATATTTTGCATTACATCATCCCTAACCATAACCCAGTGATACACTTACTAATTTGCATAGGAATTTAAAGAATGTCCGACGGCTGCAAACGCGATCACACAAACAGTATACGCCGATGGACAGCTTAGATCGTCATGAATCCGCCGGTATAAACCACTTTCAGATGTGATTACCACAGCGGGTTTCGTTGTGAGCAACACGAAAAACATGACGAAATCATGTTGGTGCGCACGAAACGAAACAAAGATTTACGTGACAGTTTCACGAATCCTCGTGAGATCGGGCTGGAAATGTGCCTCTACCTTCCTGGTTGTACTGGGAGTGTTCTCATCCTCACAGCTGGACTTGGTTCTGCCGTTCTTCTTGGACGCTGTGGGTGGACAGAACAACTGAAGTCAGCAGAAGTGTCTGGTTTTCAGTCTGGTCTAAGGAGGAGCTTTAAACCTACTTTTGACGGTTTTCAGCAGGACTGCGTGATCTTCAGCCACCACGCTTTCAACCATAGCAGCTTCTTCTTCTCTCTGCTAACAGACGGATTAATCAGGGACTTAATGTGGAGCTGAAGCATGAAATATGATGAGAGAAGAACAGATAATCACCTTCACATCATCCACCTCTGGAGACTTTGGTTTGTCAGACTCTGGAGAGAGAGAAAAGCTTTTCATTAGAACCTGGAGAAAGTTCTGCTACATTCAGGTCACATGAAGCACGAAGATCATTATCAGCAGCTGGAACATCTGTCTGTTAGGGTACAGCAGAGTTTTACATTCATCTTATAACATGTATTTTATTTATTTAACCAGCTAATCACCACAAAACTACACTGGAATAAGAACCAAAATTACCACAAAAAGGATCAAAATCAACCAAAAAAGTACCAAAATGATCACAAAAAGGATCAAAATCAACCAAAAAGTACCAAAATGATCACAAAAAGGATCAAAATCAACCAAAAAAGTACCAAAATGATCACAAAAAGGATCAAAATCAACCAAAAAGTACCAAAATAACCACAAAAAGAATCAAAATCAACCAAAAAAGTACCAAAATAACCACAAAAAGAATCAAAATCAACCAAAAAAGTACCAAAATAACCACAAAAAGACACAAAACCACATCAAAAGAGCCGAAACTACCTTGAAAGGTTCAAATATGCAGGAAAAACACAGAAAATCAACACACAAAAAAAGAAATTGCAACAAAAACAACAAAAAAATCAACCAAACAGGACTAAATTTCCCTCCAGAACCTCCTCAGAACATCTGGTTCTTCATCTCCTGTAACTTTATCAATGATCAGAGTTCTACTTTTATCACTATGATACATCCCATTAGCCTAGCCACGCTAGACAACCCACAGCAACGAATTTAATTCTCTGCCAGGGTGGGTCTAGTTACCCTCCATAAGGCTCGAGGCTGGATTCTCCTAAAACTGGCCGGACCAATCACCATGAAGTGTAGAGTCAGAAGGCGGGCGTAACGAAGTGACGACAGAGGCGCGACGATTCTGACAGAAACAACCGGCGCACAATAAACAGTTATCTTTGGACTCGGTTTTGGCCACAGCCCTTAAAGATTTGAAGCTAAAATTCAACTTGAAAGATAAACAAAGGACGGCACTGAAGTGTTTCATTGAGAAGAAAGACGTATTTGGACTTATGCCGACGGGATATGGCAAATCCTTAATATACCAGTTAGCTCCACTGGTTGGGAAGCTAATGGGACTTAGCCACAATCCGCCGGTGCTCTAGGAACTCCGTCAGCCTATTCGTTGCACTGATTGGTTGTATACCTACCCAACTGCTGCAGAGTGATTTGATAGACAACCTTTTAGCCCGCCTCCCTCCCTGTCGAGCGTTCCTAGACCCTTGTGCCTTCACAACATGGGTCTAGCGCGGCTAGGCTAACATCCCATAATACTGATACTCATAGCTAGTTATACATTTAATTGGCTACTTTTTAAAAATAATCATTTTTAACAATTTCTGAGCGCTGCAAAAATGCAAAATGACCACAAAGAAAAAATTGGTAAAAAAAAAATGACTAAAAAGCTGCAGCAGCAGAAACCAGAAGAATGAGCAGAAATGTAATTTATGATAATTTCTACTGTTTATTTGAACTGACTGCTCTGACTCCTCTCCTATGTCTGGCCTTATTATCTGTGTTGTAGGTTTTAAAGTCTAAGCACCTTGTTGTGGATGATGTAGAAATAAATAAAGTTATTATTCATTTATGGAAGGAGGAGGAAGAAAAGCTAAATCAGAACAGCGATACACAACTATCTGCTCATTAAAAACACACATTAGCTCTGCTAACTGAAGCAGCGTCTGCAGCTGGGTGGCATCAGTCCTCGTCCTAACTTTGTTTAGTTCTGATTAACTCACTGCAGTGCTCCAGCCAGGACGTCTGCCGGACGGCTTTGGGGAGTTTGATCAGAGCCATGTTGTAGCTGTTGTCCACATCCTTCAGCAGCTGGTTGATCTTCTCCTTCAGCTGGCCCACTCTGGTTTTCACTGGAGAACATCAGAGTTATGGAGGTTAGAAAGCAGAAGAAACTACAGCTTTATACTGCTGCTGATGCAGAGGTTTACATAAAGACTCCAGGTTTTATTATGGAGGTTAGACAGCAGTATCATTTTAGGATAACTTATAGGGACCTAAGTTGTTATATACTCTCTTAAAATATCAATTTTGAGGATCATTTTCAAAATAAATGTGTATTTTCCTCATTTGAAGATCATTTATCGGAACTTGTACTCCTACAAGATCAATTTTGAGAACTATTTTCAAAATATATGTGCATTTTGTTCATTTTAGGATAATTTATAGGGACCTAACTTGTTATACACTCTCTTGAAATATCAATTTTGAGGATCATTTTCAATATAAATGTGTATTTTCCTCATTTGAAGATCATTTATAGGGACTCAAATTAATATATACTCATGAAAGGTTAATGTTGACGACAATTTTCAAAATATTTATGCATTATCTTCATTTTAGGATCATTTATAGTGTCCTTTACAACTTTACCGAACTGCTGCCTGAGTCTGTGGTCAGTGGAAATGTCAGTTTATAATGAGGTCAAACAAAAACTACTTATGTATTATAAAACACTTCACTGGTACCAGGTTTTACTGCAGTATTTCTACTAAAAATGAAGAATATACACCTTCGAGGTCGAAATCCTCCAGAAAAGCTTCCAGTTTAGCGGACTTGGGGTTGTTCTTCCTCTGTTTTGTGGTTCTTTTCCTGGGAGCCATGTCTGCCTGAACACTGAGGGACAAATAAACCCATTTAAAACCAATATAAACGGAAAATAGCTGGAAACGAGCTAACAGTTCAAACTAAAGGCAGTGTGCTAGTTATTTTGTTAGCAAGTTTAGCAGCTTACAACGTCCTGTTTTAACAAATCCATTTACACACAATGTAAAATATGGAATATGGAGATATTTACTGTACTTGACGTCGAGTTCAGTTATAATTATGGGATGTTTATTCAAAATCTGCTAAAATGCAGCTAACGTTAGCAAGCTAACAGCTAAAGCTAACGTCGGTGTTTGTTAGCTGGTTAGCAAAGCGAGTTAACTGACTTTCTGCCTCAACAGCTCCGTTCACACACATCAACATTAACCAGCCCACTTTAAATAACCAGTTTAACCGCTGTAATGTACATATTTTATAGAGGATTATTTACCCAATTCTACTTTTCCGTTTCGTCTCTTCGCTTCCTCCACAAAGCCGTTTTCAAATCTTCCCGCGGGGCGGAGCCAACATTCCAAACCAGCCAATCAGAACACACATTTCCTGGCGTCACAACAAACTGCCTGACAGCCAATCACAGGCCTGAACGTTGGTGTTTACATCAGGAGGGCGGAAATGTTTTCAGGCAACATGGCAGAAATGTGATTTTTAAAGCAGAGGAAAATTCTCAGCAGAAATCACCATAGAGCTGCATTTTACGACGGAATATAAAGAAAGCAAACTCGCGTATTATTTTACGTCTCATCTTCTCCTGAAATGTCCAAACCTGCAGTGTTTTCTCTCGATCAGGCGCTGAGGAGAAGCTTCGTGAACCTGGAGGACAGTCAGAAGGTCTGGAGGAAGGTGCTGGAGGACTGTAACCCGCTCATGGAATCTCTGGGGAACCTGGCCGAGCAGTCAGCAGCTCTGTCCGGCCTCCAGATCTCCAACACGCCGCTCAGAGACTTTCCAGACCTGGAGGAGAGACTGAGGTTCAAACTGAGTCTGGAAACGGATTCAGTCCTGAGGAAACTCCACGAGAACATGTAAGAAACTGTTCAGGTACCTCTGTAAGACTGCAGGGATGCTGCAGAAACTCACCTCAACCTTCCAGATAGCCTCAACTTACTCATAATGAGATTTATAATGAGGTTTATTTCACAGATAGATTTAATCTGGCTAAAAATGACAAAACATCAACTCCACAGCACGCCTTTCTGTCTGCTGTCACTAGTTTGTGTTAATTCTACCTGTAGATTTAGATGATCTGTTCTCTATTGTATCTATATCTTCATATATTAGTGCTCTGTCCATCCATTAATTCTCTTTATTCTCTAATTAATGAACCTTTCTGCTGCTTTTGCTCTTCTGGTCTGATGCTAAACTGCTTTTCTTCATCTTAGAACTCGTTCTCTGTGGAATGACAATAATTTCATCTTGTCTAATTTCCAGCTGGAAGAAACCAGTTAATAAGCTGTAAATCAAAATCCACCCTCAGAAGTAAACATGTTTAAATGTGAGCCTCTACTGGCGTCTTTGTGATAATAAACAGTCGCTGACAGTGTTGTAGTGATACGACACGATTCTGAGAAACATTTCTGCTGATTAAGGATCAAGAAAGAGAAGACAATCCTTCATTAATACGTTGCAAAACCGCCTACACCACCGTTCTAAAGTTTGGGTTCAGCCAGATAAACCCCCACTTTTATCCATGTGCTAACATAACTGAACAAGGGTTTTCTAATCATCAATGAGCCTTTCAGCACCATTAGCTAACATAATGTAGCATTAGAACACAGGAGTGATGGTTGCTGGAAATGTTCCTCTGTACCCCTATGGAGATATTCCATTGAAAATCAGATGTTTACAGCTACAGTAGTCATTTACCACATTAACTATGTCTGCACTGGATTTATCATTCATTTAATGTTATCTTCATTGAAAAAACTGCTTTTCTTTCAACAATAAGGACATTTCTGAATGAGCCCAGACTGTTTTAACTGTAGTGTTTGTGTCTGTGTTTTCATTCTGTTTCCTCTCCTTCCAGGTCTTCCCTCCAGGCGGTCAGAGACTCGGTCAGTCATCATCTCTCTGCGGTCCAGCAGCAGTTTGATCAGATCTCAGAAAGTCTGGATCTACTGGATTTAACGCAGCGCTCGGCCTCCACGCCGTCCGTCTGTGATCTGATGGAGTGGCTTCAGGACGCAGAGCGGCTCTACCGGCTGCAGTATCCTTCTGCTCAGCTCTGAAGCTCTACGTCGTGTTGTGGGGTTTTGTTTTCTCCTGAACTCGTGTTTCCAGATTCCTGAGGAGGAAAACTCTGCTTCAGACACTCAGAGTGGACGACTTCTGTCTGCTGGAATCTGCTCCTCAGAGGTGGAAGTCTGTGGAGTGTGAGAGCAGCGAGGATCAGATCACCGGTAAGATGATCACCCTGCTCTGGTCACAGATCAATAATAGAGCAGACCTGCAGCAGAGCTTCACTGGCTTTAGTGGCTTTATTCCCTCTAAACTGTCTTTTAGTTCTTCCAGTATTTATCTGTACTTTTTCTGTCATACTGTGTTTTTCTCTCTCTTAAATCCTGTATGCTTTTCTTTGCTGCTCATTAATTATTTACTCATAATTATTAATGAATCACACACTTCAGCCTCATTCTGCTGCTCTTCACAGTCACACAGACGACGCTCTGATCTATTGTGTTTGTCCTGAAAGGAAGTTAAAATGTGGACGTAACAAAACTGTCTTCAACTAAACAAAAACACGACTGAAATAATTAGGGATGGGAACGATTAGTTATCATTAAGAATTTAGCCGATTAAGTAAATTATAACCGATAAATGTATGTCAGTAAATGTAGGTCAGCTGGAGTTAATGGTGATGACACGAAAGAGACACAATATGACATGAACAAGAAACAAAAACGATGAAACTACGCAAATAAGACACAACGCAACAAAAAATTAGATAAACAGCACAAGTAGGAACAACAGGAAGGAAACAGAAAATGGAGACAGAAAACGACAGAAATGAAACACAAAATGACAGAAACGAGACAAAATGAGATACAAAATGACAAAAATGAGACACAAAACGACAAAATGGAGAGAGACATAACGACAGAAATGAGACACAAAATGACAGAAATGAGACAAAATGAGATACAAAATGACAAAAATGAGACACAAAACGACAAAATGGAGAGAGACATAACGACAGAAATGAGACACAAAATGTCAGAAATGAGACAAAATGAGATACAAAATGACAAAAATGAGACATTAAACGACAAAAATGAGACACAAAACGACAAAATGGAGACATAATGACAGAAATGAGACAAAATGAGATACAAAATGACAAAAATGAGACATTAAACGACAAAAATGAGACACAAAACGACAAAATGGAGACATAATGACAGAAATGAGACAAAATGAGATACAAAATGACAAAAATGAGACATTAAACGACAAAAATGAGACACAAAACGACAAAATGGAGACATAATGACAGAAATGAGACACAAAATGACAGAAATGAGACAAAACGACAAAAAGGAGAGTCAAAACAACAAAAATAAGACACAGAATCGCTAAATTTAAGGAAGAAGAACGTTGTGATGTCGGTAGATGTAGTTCAGCTGTAGTTCCTGGATGTTCCAGCAGGTGGAGCCTCTCCAACCACAGCTGATGTGAGGACGTTCTTCTACACCACCTTTTCACCTTAAGACTTCAGTAGAAACCAGCTGGACTTCTCTGGAAGACGTTTCTCGAAATGTCTTCCAGAGAAGTCCATCAGGACCTGGATGGGTTTAGCAGCAACGAGCACCATGATAGAGACTTCATTGATAATTAATGACCTCCAAGCAGAGCTAACATAGCCTAGCCGCGCTAGACAACCCACGGCAACGAATTTAATTCTCTGCCAGGGTGGGTCTAGTTACCCTCCATAAGGCTCGAGGCTGGATTCTCCTAAAACTGGCCGGACCAATCACCATGAAGTGTAGAGTCAGAAGGCGGGCGTAACTAAGTGACGACAGAGGCGCGACGATTCTGACAGAAACAACCGACGCACAACAAACAGTTATCTTTGGACTCGGCTTTGGCCACAGCCCTTAAAGATTTGAAGCTAAAATTCAACTTGAAAGATAAACAAAGGACGGCACTGAAGTGTTTCATTGAGAAGAAAGACGTATTTGGACTTATGCCGACGGGATATGGCAAATCCTTAATATACCAGTTAGCTCCGCTGGTTGGGAAGCTAATGGGACTGAGCCACAATCCGCCGGTGCTCTAGGAACTACGTCAGCCTATTCGTTGTGCTGATTGGTTGTATACCTACCCAATTGCTGCAGAGGGATTTGATAGACAACCTTTTAGCCCGCCTCCCTCCCTGTCGAGCTTCCCTAGACCCTTGTGCCGTCAGAAACATGGGTGTAGCGCAGCTCGGCTAGAGCTAACGTACACCCCCTGTCAAAAGTTGTAGAACAGGTTCTACTTTATTTGAATGAGAAAGTGTCCTAAAACTTTTGACAGGGTGTACGTCAGACGACTGGACGCCTTTACTGAACCAGTAGGTTAGAAGGACTGGTGTATAACTAACCCAGTAAACATGAAATAAATGACTACCATTGACTCTGTTTGATTTCTTGTGTTTTGGTAACTTGCAGATGAACTCAGTTCTTCTGTCTGTTTTCAGAAACTCTCTGCAGAGTTTCTTTCTTCATGGAGTCACAGTGAAGACGTCTGACAGAAGCTCATCTGTGGATCTGAAAACAAACCAAAGGAACTGATGAGTCAGACGGACTCAGATATCAGAGACGACTGGACTTCCCTCCAGAGAACCGCCTGGATGATCTGATCATAGAGGACATGAGGACCTCGTTTCAGACTTTAAAGTCCAGTATAACGCAGTATTCTGATGTATTCTACAGCCTGTGATGTTGGATCAACCCAGAATAAACAAACTGCAGCACACAGAACAGAACACGGCTCACACGTGTTGTTTTTATCACGCTTCACACTGCTTTATTTCACCGCTGTGATGTCATCAGCCAGCATCATCAGGAGGTAGAGAAACCACGGCAACCGTCACAACAGAGCCATCATGAAAGCCCACTGATCGGTCCTGATCAGTTCTGATTGATCCTGTTTGGTCCTGGAGGCTCTTCAGGCTCCACAGTTCAGGAAAATAGAAATACAAAATATAGATCCCATATATTCATAAATACAGACTTCAGATTTAAACCTGGATCTGGAGACGTTCAGTTTGTCTTTAGACCAGAGGGTCCAACATGAGGCCCGTGGACCAAAAGCGGTCCTCCAGAGGGTCCAACATGAGGCCCGTGGACCAAAAGCGGTCCTCCAGAGGGTCCAACATGAGGCCCGTGGACCAAAAGCGGTCCTCCAGAGGGTCCAACATGAGGCCCGTGGACCAAAAGCGGTCCTCCAGAGGGTCCAACATGAGGCCCGCGGTCCTCCAGAGGGTCCAACATGAGGCCCGTGGACCAAAAGCGGTCCTCCAGAGGGTCCAACATGAGGCCCGCGGACCAAAAGCGGTCCTCCAGAGGGTCCAACATGTGGCCCGCGGACCAAAAGCGGTCCTCCAGAGGGTCCAACATGTGGCCCGCGGACCAAAAGCGGTCCTCCAGAGGGTCCAACATGAGGCCCGTGGACCAAAAGCGGTCCTCCAGAGGGTCCAACATGAGGCCCGCGGACCAAAAGCGGTCCTCCAGAGGGTCCAACATGAGGCCCGTGGACCAAAAGCGGTCCTCCAGAGGGTCCAACATGAGGCCCGCGGACCAAAAGCGGTCCTCCAGAGGGTCCAACATGTGGCCCGCGGACCAAAAGCGGTCCTCCAGAGGGTCCAACATGTGGCCCGCGGACCAAAAGCGGTCCTCCAGAGGGTCCAACATGAGGCCCGTGGACCAAAAGCGGTCCTCCAGAGGGTCCAACATGAGGCCCGCGGACCAAAAGCGGTCCTCCAGAGGGTCCAACATGAGGCCCGTGGACCAAAAGCGGTCCTCCAGAGGGTCCAACATGAGGCCCGCGGACCAAAAGCGGTCCTCCAGAGGGTCCAACATGAGGCCCGTGGACCAAAAGCGGTCCTCCAGAGGGTCCAACATGAGGCCCGCGGACCAAAAGCGGTCCTCCAGAGGGTCCAACATGAGGCCCGTGGTCCAAAAATGGTCCTCCAGAGGGTCCAACATGAGGCCCGCGGACCAAAAGCGGTCCTCCAGAGGGTCCAACATGAGGCCCGCGGACCAAAAGCGGTCCTCCAGAGGGTCCAACATGAGGCCCGCGGACCAAAAGCGGTCCTCCAGAGGGTCCAACATGAGGCCCGCGGACCAAAAGCGGTCCTCCAGAGGGTCCAACATGAGGCCCGCGGACCAAAAGCGGTCCTCCAGAGGGTCCAACATGAGGCCCGCGGACCAAAAGCGGTCCTCCAGAGGGTCCAACATGAGGCCCGTGGACCAAAAGCGGTCCTCCAGAGGGTCCAACATGAGGCCCGCGGACCAAAAGCGGTCCTCCAGAGGGTCCAACATGAGGCCCGTGGACCAAAAGTGGTCCTCCAGAGGGTCCAATCCGGCCCTCAAAGTGTAAAAATTCCAAAGAAGACATTAACTGCAGATTGTAAATTAGTAAAACTATAAATTTAAAATCATTTCTAGACCATGACAAGTTGTTTGGATCAGAAAGTAAAATACTAGATTGTTCTTTGTTCTTTTGTCGTTTTGTGCCTCATTTTTGTAATATTTTGTGTTGTCTTTGTTGTTTTTTGACTTACTTTTATCATTTTGTGTAGCATTTTTGTCGTTTTGTGTATTTTTGTCTCGTTTGTATCCTTTTTTTTTGTCAGTTGTTCAGGTTGTTCCTGATGTTTGGTAAAAAGATAATTCCTTAAATGTGAACATTAGGAACCATCAGGAGTTGTGGTTATTTAGAGGTCATCATGTTCTGGTTTTACTGGTTCTACTGGTCCGGTCTGGAGGTCTGCATGTGGTCCTGGCCTGGACCCGGTGGACCCCCTGGTCTAGACATACTCCTTCAGCGGCAGGCTGTTGGAGGTGATGGGTTTGGGCGGGTCCGGAGCCGTGGCCGGTGAGTTGGCGAAGCTCCGTCCGATGTAGCCCCGTCGGTATCGTCCTCCTCGCTCCATCAGAGGACAGGTGCTGCTCAGGACGGCGCCGCTGATCATCAGGATGACGGCGGCGGCCCAGCCCAGGTAGATGGCCTGGCCCAGCTCCCGTTTGTGCATCAGCGGCACGTTGGGGTTGTAGAAGTCCTGGACCACGGTGTTGGCGGTCCAGGAGACGGGGATGAGGACGCAGAGCCCCGTCAGGATGAAGAGGACGCCGCCCGACAGCGCGATGCCAGCTTTGGCCCGCCGGTCGTCTCCAGCGCAGGTGGTGCACTTCATCCCACAGCAGGAGACGGTGCAGGACAGCCAGCCCATGAAGATGGACAGACACATGAGGGCCCGGGCCGCCTGGATGTCCGGCGGCAGCGCCAGCATGGAGTCGTAGGTCTTACACTGCATGTGGCCCGTGGTCTGGTACACGCAGTTCATCCAGATGCCCTCCCACTTGATCTCCGATGTCAGGATGTTGCTGCCGATGAACGCCGACACCTTCCACTGGGGCAGCGCCGTCACCGCGATGGCCATGATCCAGCCGGTGACGGCGCAGGTGAAGCTGATCAGCTGCATCCCTGTGTTCACCATGGCGATGCCTGGTCCTGGTCCTGGTCCTGGTCCTGGTCTGTAGAGTCTCTGGAGTCCGTCTGAGTCTTAAGGTCGCTGCCCTGCTGTCACTGGATCAGCTGCCATGGTCCCTCCTTCCTCCAAAACATCTGTAGGAGCTCCAACTCTTCCCTGTTCACCCCCAGTCGCTGATTATTGATTATTGATCAGCTGATCAGTGGATGAGGAACACGAGGGTCTCTGGGAGGTTTCCAGGTTCCTTTCTGGAGCTTGTTTGAGCTCCAGTCTGAGGATCTGCTGCTGCTCTGGTTTCTGTCGGTGTTTTATTTCTCAGTGACCCGGTAGAACCCGACACCAGCGTCTCCGGTCACAGCAGAACCGCGGCTTTGACGCCAAACACAAGAACGCTGCAGCTTTTTACCCTCAGCAGACGGCGGCTCTTCATCAGAGGAGCTTTAATCTGCAGCTGAAGGGTCTCCTAGTGGACCTTCAGCTGGTCCTCAGAGCCGGGTGGTGAGGTGGTTTGTGGGTAAATGGAGCGCTGCTTCTCCTCCGTCCATCTGCAGCTGCTGTGCGACCTGCAGAGAGAAACGCTGAATAAAGAGCAGCAGGCGGAGCGACGGATGGAGGGATGGACCAGGACAAAGACGACAGGAGGCCGGGACAGAAGAGCTTCACCTGCTGACACAAATCAGCTCTCCTGTTTTGTTTCAGCCACAAAGAGCCTCATACTTTCCTTTATTCAACCATTACGGAGCTTCAAAAGCTGAAGAGCAGCAGAGGAATGAACAGAACGCAGGTTTAAAGGTTTTACAGCAGAAAAGACTGAATTTAACTTGAACTAAACAGAACTAAGATCACATGAGAAGAGGGAAAATAATAAAGACCACAAACACATCCAGACACGCCTTTAACACTAAATAAATCTGTAAACTAAAAAATCTGTGAATAAAAATAAAATCTGGTGGCCAGAAAACAAAAAATGCTGTTATAAAAATGGTAAAAATAGCAGCAAATACACAATAAATATAGAACAATAACTACATATTACAGGATGATTGTTTCTATAATGTTATTTAGATTAATAAATAGGATTTCATAAATATAAATGATAAATGGGATGTTTTATTGTCATCATGTTGGCATTCAGTTGATTTATTCTAAATTTATGATTAATTTTTCAGCAGTAAAGTGGAACCTGATCTGAGAGCAGAACCTTCTCAGATTCTCTGATGAATTGAACATGGAGGCGTCCAGGTCTCCGCTTCGGGTTTCTTTCTTCTGTGGCCTCCGGTCGCCACGGTAACGGTGTCCACGGTGTCCATGGCAACCGGCAGAGGAAACACAAAGGAGGAACAGCAGCGATGGAAAAACAGACACAAGACTGAAAACACAAGAAATATTTAATATCTTCTATAATTATCGACACCTGATTTAGTTGATCTTTAACCACATAAACCTGAAGGTTTAATTATAGATTTAATTATGGGAGTGTTCAGAGCCTCTGATGGGATGTTTTTTTTTTCTGCAGCTGAAGGTTTGACCTCTTAACTGGAGGCTCCAAGAGGCAGAAACTATGAATATTTATATAGAGAACAAAATGGAATTAGCTCCTAATATCACACAATTCTACAAACATAAACTCATTTATTACAAAGTACAGGAGAAAAAATCATGAAAAATCAAACACAGAACCAATAAATCCATCTACAATATCCCGAGAACACCTCATATTTTAACAGAGAAAGAAGTTCAGAAATCAGCATTTAATGTCTTTAATTAACCAACAACTGAAATCCTGGATTTTAGATTTATTTGTGCTTCTGTTTATTTTCTGTCTGTTCAATATTCATATATTTATTTAGAATTAATTCTTAAATAATTTGGAATTAATTTGACATTAATTTTTTTAATTAATTTTGAAAAATAACTAATTTATATATTTTTTTGTATTTCATGTACAACTACATATTGCTAGTGGGATGATTAAATTAGCAAAAATAAATAAATGTTCAGATATTTGTTATTTGAATAAAATCTGGTCTATTATTTATCATTTTATAATCTTACATTTTCTATGATTATAATGGTTTAAATACTGATAACTGAAAAGTAAAAATTCATGTTGGTTTTAAAAAAGAGATCAAATATAACTATGATTAAAAATAAATAAAAATAAAATAACCCAAACCCTAACCCTGTAATGTTAAATTTCTCCTTTGTGAGATTAATAAAGTCTATCTTAATAAGAAGATAAAATCTGATGAAAGATTCGAGCTATTCACATATTTTCTAGTATTTGATTAAATTCATTTAATGTCGTTTGGGCTCAGAGTTGCAGCTTTTTGTTTTATAGTAAAAAATAAATTCAGATTTAAACCAGAACTATGAGATCAGCAGGACGACGTCTGGACGGGTTAAACTGGTTAAAATGGGAGGAAACAGTCAATCAGGGATCAAATATTTTTCTATCATTAATGTTCTCAGTAACCTGTGATCAGGTGAAGAACGCCACCTAGTGACTGAACGATGAACAGAAGGACTTCTGCTCTTTCACCACACAATGGAGGTTTGATTTTTACTTTTTATTTTGTTTAGACTATGAGACACTTAATGAGCAGATTCAGGATTTTATTTATTTATATATATATATTTATTTTATATATTTCCATCATGAACCAACATGAATGAAAAAAACAATTAAACATTTCCTGATTTCCAGACAAATTTCAGGACATTTGACTGTAAAAAAAAACACTTTTTTCAATCAGTTAAAATATTATTTTACAGATATTTGCCTTTATTTGAAACACGAATTCTGAAAATGGATTCATCTTTAACTATTTTACAGATTTTTTTTAAAATTATAATCAAATAAAAATTAATCCCCATGAAGAATGAAAACTAAATAACATCAGAACTCTGCATTTTACAAACAGTAATCAGCTTCTTTCTAAAGTTTTACTGCGTTTAAATCAGCTAAAATATTTCATAGATGTCTGCAGAAGATATTTTACGTTCTTCTAGTTTCTCCTTCAGGAGTCTGATTGTATTTTAGAAACTGGCAGACAAACTTTTCTTCATAAGAAAAACTACATAAACGCATCATAAAAACTAAATTGATCTAATTTTATCTAACTCTAACCCCAATCCATTATTTAATTAGCTGTCTGTGTTTTATTCTTCTTATGGTTTAGTCTGATCCATGGAACTGCTGTTATTCTGTGTTTAATTATGTTAAAGGTCTGAAACTTGGTCCAGAGGGAATATTTCATGGAAAACTATCGTCTAAATATTTAACTTTAGAGCACAGAGATGAGATTTAATGAGAGGAATATAAAAGAGGAGAAAACGCAGCTTCGTTTTAGGCATAAAATACCAATTTATTACTTTGCACATTAACACAAGAATTCCCTGCAGGCTAAAAAAAAATAAATGTATTGAACATATCACATAATAGCAATAACAGCGAGTGAATGGCGGTCTGCTGAGGGCGGAGCCTCAACGAGCCCCGCAGCCAATCAGAAAGGTTCCTCCGTTCTGTGGTTCTATTGCTATGAGACGATCACACAGTCCAGAGAGCAAAGGAAGGAACAGAACCAGAGCGAAAACAACAGAAACAGAACCGAGGAGGAAGGAACTGAAAACACGACGAAACACAGAATTACAAATCCGTCGAGAGAACGAGATATCAAAGCGAGAGGAATCCAAAATAATTCATGCTCTCTGTCTATCGGGGCTCAAACAGTTAAGGATCTTTTTTAGTCGACTTTAAAAAAAGGTTAAAAAGAGGTAATCCTGCTCCGTCGTCACCACGGCGACCGCCTCCACCCGGGGGAGCGCCAAAAGGAGTTGCCGTGGAAACGGGAGGGCGGCCGCGGGTACATAAACCAGGAAACGAGGAGACGGAAACGGACGCTCGCTACGGAAACCGACCGGCCAGGAGGCGGCGAAGGCGTCGCTCTTTAACGGGTCCAATGTTTGAACAAAGTACCTCGTTTGGATTCGAACTCGACGCTAAAGAACGACTCCGCCGCCGCCGAACACCGAACACGACCTCCACATCACCGGCGTAGGAATAAAATACATCTGAGAGACCGACAACATATTGCTAGCCTAAAACAGTCCCACTAAAATCCATAAACATTTACCCGAAAGAAAAAAGTGTTTATATTTTCTCATAATAAATATGATTCCAAAAAGTTTTTTTAAACTTTTATTTTGAAAGGACAATACTCCGGCATGCAGGCGAGCAAAGTCTACGAGAAAGAAAATCTACGCTACTATTCCACCAAATGCACATTCCCACTGATTGATACGAGCAAATAAAATGAACCGAAAAAGTACGAGATTAAAACAAAAAACAAAAAAGTACGGACGCACAACAACGAGCACAATGAGAAGAATTATAGCTTCGCTGATCCACATTTTAGGAAAAACGGGGTTGATATTGCTCGTCGGATTAAATATTCGCCGCGTGGATGCTGAATCAAAGAGCCCGCTCGGCTCGGTAGAACTAGTGCACGTTTTTAAAAAGCTGATCTTTATACTAAGTATTGCATGCAGTGCCTGGACACGCCCCCTGCCACGCCCACCGCCTGGCCGACGCCCACGCCATCCACAGGAAGGCGCTCGAACTCATTCATAGTAAACCTGCTGCTTTACGGGTGGTTTATTACAAAAGGGTTCGTCTGCTGAGCGGCCCCGCCCTGAGGAGGCGTGCACGCCGACTTTAACCCCGCCCCTTCCTCTCCAGCAGGGGGTCCGACCGTAACCCCGCCCCTTCCTCTCCAGCAGGGGGTCCGAGGGCAGTGCTGATGCTTATTGTCAATTCAATCCAGTGTTAAAAACGCATAAAAATATGAAACAAACGCCGTTAAATAGTAAGATGGGTATACTTCAATACACACAGAGAGTAATAGAAACCGTTTTTTAAAAAGTCTAAAAATTCAACTCATTGCCTATCGCAAACCGCTTTTTACTTTTTCTTAAAAACAAACCCCTCAATCCGATCTTGATCGCACTTCCTGATTGTCCGATCGAAAACAAACCGAGCGGTGGCGGGTTTGAGGCTCCGAGTGGCGCCTGGTTGGATCAAACCTTACGCAGATGATGTCGGATTGTACGTTTCTAATATGGATCATGAAAAGTTTGACTATTTCACATTTGTGGTTTGTTTTTTCACAGACGATGGCGAATGACACAGTTAGAGGAAAAACAATAATAAATGAAGTCTTTCAGAAGCGTTTTCCATTTGTTCTTTTGTAAATAAGTTGAAAATAACGAGCCAAAGAGGGAAAGACTCGGAACACTGCGATAACCTTATCAACGCAGCAGCTTTTTCCCTCTAAAAACTCGTTAACGGACAAAACGACTACATTCTTCAGCTGAGAAACACAAAGAGGATCGGAGCTTTTAGAAGTTCTGGTCGTGTTTTTTCTGATTATTTTCATCTTAGTTACAAAAGAACAAATGGAAAAACGCTTCTCTGACCGGATCCAACATGATTATCGGAGGCATTTCTCTAGGAGAGTTGTGTCTTTCAGCCACATCGGTGAAAGAAAACCATCAGATGTGAGATAACATGAACAATATTAGAAACGTATAATACATCATCATCTGCATAACGGTTGATCCAACTGGACGCTACACGACGCCACCGCTGCCGTTCGCCAGGATGCTACAAATAAAACCTCCGAACGCTCGAACCTGCAGCTCAACAACCGAACCTAATCCCAAACTAGTAACTAGAATAAAACCGGCTTCTGCTGCCGAACCGTAAAATTTCATCACAATAGCAACAACATTGACAACAACGACAACAACAACATCGATGGTAAACTACTAGATCCTAAACGCTTTCTTTTGTTTTTTTGTTTTCTTTTTTTAAAGATAACCACAAAACATCTTATATTAAACTTTTACAAATCTGATCCGTCGATTCGTATGTATAAATGCATAAAGGTAAAGAGAGATCGAGAGTGCCCTCTGTTGCTTGCCTAGCGTCCCGGGTCAGTGCAATGAATTGGCCAAATATTAGCAAAAAAACCAAAAAAACAAACAACAAAAAAAGAAAACACTACGTCGGTTTCCGGCCCTTGAAACTATTTTTTTAAAAAAGAAGAAATGTCCAGCAGTGTCGTCCATATAATCTTTCATATAATCAGGTCCAAAGGAAATTAAGATCGCTGATAAAACTGTGATTAATGCCTTCGGCCGGCCGGACCACGGGTACAGCTACTGCTACACTCAGACCTGGACTCACTCCACTGACTCAAACGCAGCAGATTAGTGGATTTTCCTCATAATCCGACACGTTTCAGGCGACAAAGCGATCCAGGGCTGCTAGAAAATACCCACACTGGCCTGTCGGGCCTGTTCTTAGTCATATGTCTCAAAGTTGCTCTATAGATGTAAATATATGCTTATATGTACTGTACGTGTGAATATAAAAACAACAAATCTGAGGCATTTACAGCAGTTATCTCCATGATTTTCCCTTTACAATTCAGTGGCCTGCCATGAAACACACACACACACACATGCACACACACACTCACACAGCAGTACATGTATATACAGAGATCACACACACACGTCGCTAAGATGGGAGGAAAGTCGCAATGGGCATGGACACCCAGGTCACCTCGCTTGTAAAAGACCGAAAAAGGAGAAAAAGTTAAAACACACGTTCATAAAAAGGAAAAATATATATATATATGTATATATATCATTCTGAAAAGGTCAACTCCCCTCCGTCTCTAAGAGTCCCTCCCCACCACCCGATAAACCCCAGACCTTGTGACAGATTTAGCCCGATGGGCGTTGAGGTAAAAGTAGATAAGAGTCCTGCTTAGCTGAGAGCTGGAGCTCAGTGTATCACAAACACCACATTCAGAGAGGAAAAAACAAAAACAAACGCTAAAACAATGGCTCAACTCGTGTGTGTGGTTTGTTTTTGTTTTTTCAGGATTTCTTTCTTGAATTTTTTTTTCTTTTTTTCCTGTGCAGCAGAAACCATGGCGGCTTCGCAGTGCTGGATTTGCTGGTTGAAGACGGCGGCTCGGCCGGGAACGCTGGCTGGAGGTGGTTCCATGAAGGGAAGCTGGTTTTACCCCAACCGTCGGCTGGTTTTACCCCAACCGTCGGCTGGTTTTACCCCAACCGTCGGCTGGTTTTACCCCAACCGTCGGCTGGTTTTACCCCAACCGTCGGCTGGTTTTCTTCCCTCAACGAGCCGCTTTGGTGCAGATTCAGAAGAGAAAGAGAAAGACTACGAGGAGAGAGAGATGAGGAGAAAGAAAAGGGGAAACAGGAAGTGGATCCACAGGTGGAGCTCAGGCGAAGTACATGGTGTGCTGGGTGTCATAGTGGATCTGAACCGCCTTCGCCAGCGCCTGGGGGTCCCGGCCGTTACTCTGGCCCGAAACATGGCTGCCTTCAGCGCTGGAACACAGAGAAAAGACAGGTTTAGTTTGGTTTACAGGAAATACGTACACTAAAATAACCTACTAATCCGTCCATCCATCATCATCCATCCATCTTCTTTCTCTTATCTGGTGTCGGGTCGTGGAGGCAGCAGATGAAGCAGGTCATTCCAGACGTTCCTCCCCCCAGCAACACTTCTAGCTCTTCCTGAAGGATCCCGAAGTGTTCCCAGGCCAGATGAGATAAATAATCCCTCCGGGTTCTGGGTCTACCTCGGGGTCTCCTCCCAGGAGGACGTGTTCAGAAAACCTACAGGAAGTCTCCCTGGAGGATCTGAATCAGATGTCCAAACCACCTCCACTGGTTCCTTCAGAGGTGAAGGATCAGCAGCTCTACTCCGAGCTCCCTCCAGATGTCTGATCTTCTCCTCCTATCTCTAAGGCTGAACCCAGACACCCTACAGAGGAAGCTCATTTCAGATGCTTGTATCCATGATCTCATTCTTTGGTTCTCCACTCAGAGCTCATGACCATAGGTGAGGGTTGGAACGTAGATGGATGGTAAACTGAGATCTTCTCCTTGATGGTTTGATACAACGCCTTCTTTACTGCTGATGCTGCACCAATCCTCCTGTCCATCTCTAGCTCCATTTTCCATCACTTATGAACAAGATCCAGAGATACTTGAACTCAACCCAGAGGGAGCAATCCACTGATTTCCATCAGAGAACAATGACATCAGAATTGGAGGTTCTGATCCACATCTCCACCGCTTCACACTCGACTGCAAACTCCTCCAGTGTTGCTGAAGGTCTGAGGAACCAACAGAACCACATCATCTGCAAAAACCAGACACCCTGAGGTCCTCAAACCAGACACCCTCCTCACCCCGGCTGATCCTTAGATCCATGAAGACCACAAACAGGATCAGAGACAAGGGACAGTCCTGGAGGAGTCCAACACCCACTGGAAACCAGTCTGACTTTGTGCTGAGTATGAGGACACAGCTCTTGCTTTGGTTGTTCAGGGACAGAACGTCTCGTATCACAGAGCCTGGTACCCCATACTCCCTCAGTACGCCCATAGAGGTCCTCAGGGACACAGTTATAGACCTTCCTCAAATCCACAGAACACACATAGATTGGCAGGTCCAGCTCCCATGACCCCCTCAGCAGACTAAAGATCTGATCCACCATTCCACGACCAGGACAGAATCCACATTGTTCCTCCTGAATCTGAGGTTCTTCAATCAGTCAGTCTCCCTTCCAGCACCCTAGAATAAACTTTCCCAGGGAGGCTGAGAAGTGTGATACCTCGGTAGATGGAACTCACTCTCTGGTCCTCCTCCTTGAAGACAAGAACCACCACCCCGGTCTGCCACTCCACAGGTACCGTACCTGATGTCCATGAGACACTGTAGAGCCGTGTCAGCCAAGACAGTCCAACAATGTCCAGAGCCTTCAGCATCTCATGGAGGATCTCATCCACACCTGGAGCCACTAAGGAGCTTCTTAACTACCTCAGTGACCTCTGCCATGGATATGGATGAAGATCCTGAAGAGTCTTCAAGCTCTGCCTCCTCCACAGAGGACATGTTTACCAGGTTCAGGAGTTCCTCAAAGTTCTCTTTCCACCGTCCAACAATGTCCCCAGTACAGGTCAAGAGTTCTCCATCCGACTGTACACAGCCTGGTCAAAGTCCTGCCTCCTCTTCCTGAGGCGTCCAACGGTTTGCCAGAACTTCAACCAAAAGTCCTTCTCCATAGCCTCTGAACTCCTCCCACACCAGAGTTTTAGCTTCCACATCTGCTGCAGCTGCAGACCTTTAGACCGACCGGTTCCTGTCAGCTGCTTCAGGAGACTTTCGAGCTAACTAGTCCCTAAAGACCTCCTTCTTCGGCCTGACAGCTTCCCTCACTGCTGGTGTCCATCAGCATTTTTTTGTTGCCGAGATAGGCACCAGTGACCTTTTGGCTCCACCAGAAGCATTTTAAACCTCCGTCTCATTAGATTTCATTAAAATGACCTGGACGAGAGCAGCGCCGCCTCACCTGTCGTGGTCTTTGTCCACCAGGTGGTACCGGGCTCTGAAGGCCACCAGCCGGGCGTAGTAGGCCGGCGCCGGGATGGACACTGAGCGCGTGCAGCGGACGTAGGTGTGGCACAGCTGGTAGGTGAGGAGCTGCAGCTCATCGGCCGTGAAACAGTTATCATCCCACAGGACGTGGTAGTGGGAGGGACGGCTGGTTCCCTGAGGGGAGGAAGAGATAAATACATCACCTGGTGACACAAAACAACCTTCACTCACTCTATCCATTTTACGTCACTGTGCCACTGCAACCACATGGCGTTTGTTTTCTTTTTTCCATAAGATGCGGTTTCCTGCATCCTCTGGGCTCAGTCCGGAGAGCTTGAGGTCCTGCCTCAGAACCTTACACCAGGTCCTGATAATCTGATAATCTTCATCTGATAATTACACAACTCCTACCAGGTTAAACTGCACTGCAGGAAGTACATTTTAGGTGGAATAACCCTAAAATGAGTCACTAAAGGTTGAACTTATTAGAAAGCACTATTTAGACAGAACAAACTTTGACAAACCATAATAACCTAGAAAACAAAGTAGAATTTTGGGTGGAAAAAATCTTAAAAGTCACTTTTTTTTTTTTTAGTATTAAAGTACTGTTTGGGTAAAATATCCAGTTAATATCCAGATGGGCATAAAGTTGCATTTTGGAAAGAATAAACCTTTAAACCCATAACTTTCTGGTTAAAAGGTGCTATTTGGGTGGAATACATTTTTAAAACCATCACTTGCCAGTTGGAAAATAGTATTTGGGAAAAATAAACCTTTAATTATCTGGACAGCAGGTAATATTTTGGATGGAATAAATCTTTAAAACCACAACTTATTAGTCAGAAAATACTATTTGGTTGAAATAAACCTTTAGAAACCGCAAGTACTTGGACAGGAAGTAGTATTTTGGGAGAAATCAACCTTTACAACCATAATTAGTTAGTCAGAAAGTACCGTTTGGATGGAATATACCATTAGAAACTGAAAGTAGCTGGTCTGAAATTTGTACTTTGGGCTGAATAAACCTTTATAAACAGTTACTTGTTGGTCAGAAAGTACCATTTGGATGAAATAAACCTTTAGAAACTGTGCGTACTTGGCAGAAAGTAGGATTTTGGGTAGAATAAACCTTTAATACCATAACTCATTCTTCAGAAAATACCTTTCACCTTTAAACTAGAAGCACGTGGACAGCAGGTAGAATTTTGTATGGAATAAGTCTTTAGAAACTGTAAGCACTTGGACAGGACTTAGTATTTTGGGAAGAACAAACCATTAAAATCATAATTTTTTAGTTAAAAAGAATTGTCTGGATGGAATATACCATCAAAACCAGAAGTACGTGGACAAAAAGTTGAATTTTAGGTGAAATTTGGGTATATTTTAGCTTTAATATTGAGCGGAAATGTTCAAAATGAGCTAAAAATCTTCTGGTACTCGATGTACAAAGCTGATTTTGTAGTGAATATGACGTGTTTGTGACTTAAAATATCTGTAATAGCGTACTAAAAATATTAACAGTCAGTTGTTTTAACAACTAAACCACTATTCATTGATATTGTTTATTGTAATTGCACTTTTACTTGACATTATTTGAGATTTGCATCCATAAATACAACCATTATTTAGTGTTTTATTGGCAGTAAATGTGCCTATTAGCTGCACAAAGCTGCAGCAGAGACAGATTTCTCACCACGCTGTGAACTAACTACAGCTAAAGGAGAGTTTTAGGGAACTCACCTGAATCCCAGCGTGGCTGCACAGGTAGAAGTCGAACTCGGACGGGTGAGTGATGGTGCTGTCCACCGTGGTGCCGGCTGGAACGTTACCGCTCTTCCCAACCTGAAACCAGCCGGAGTATCATCAGCATTGGACCATGAAAACCAACAGAAGCAGCAATTATAAAAGACAGAACTCCTCCCGACCCTCTCAGCTTTATCGGAGCAGAACAGACGGGTGTGGTGACGCTTCTGGACCACGATGTAGGTGATTCCTGGCCGGTAGTCCTCCTCCAGACTGATGCAGGCCTTCCTGATGGCAATCAGCTCCGGCCACGCCACCTGAAGCACAGCAAACACGTCAGGAAATGTTTCAATAAAACGTTTAAAGAACGCCTAAACTCCTCCATTTATCAGAGCAGGACACTAAAAACCAGCATAACTGTTGGATTTTTAACTTTCAACTGTGTTACGTGAGGTTGGTGAAGAAAAAAATCTGAACATTTTATCTGCAGAGACCAAATACACCGTTTAATATTTTATGTGGTCCTTTTGTGTCACTTTGTGGTCTTTTTGTGTCTCTTTATAGTTGTTTTGTGTATCTTTGGAGTCACTTAATGTCTATCCGGAGTTGTTATGTGTTTCTTTGCTGTTGTGTGTCTCTTTGCGGTCGTTTTGCATGTCTTTGTGGTAGTTTTACGACAGAAATAAGACTTCCAGCCTCTCACCTGTTTCATCTGTCCCTCGGAGACGCCGCCTCGATAGTAAATGATTCGTGTTGGCTTGAAGCGAGTCGACTTGTAGAACTGGATGAGCAGCTCTCGGACCATGTTGGTCAGATCCTGGATGACCTCCTGACTGAAGAGCTGCTCCTAAAGACACAAAACACATCAGATTAAGAGTTTAGGAACAGAGAAATGCAGTTAAACTCAGTAAAATCTGCTTTTAACCCACACGTCTGTAAATCTGAGTCTAAAACTGACTCAGTTATTGGGAAATACAGTCCAAGTTAAGTTTAAGTCCCCAAAGTTTTGACTGGTAATGTATATGTAGCCCTGTGACAGACTGTTACCTGTCCAGGTGAACCTATAATAGACTGCTACCTGTCCAGGTGAACCTATAATAGACTGTTACCTGTCCAGGTGAACCTATGACTGACTGCTACCTGTCCAGGTGAACCTATGACTGACTGCTACCTGTCCAGGTGAACCTATGACTGACTGCTACCTGTCCAGGTGAACCTATGACTGACTGCTACCTGTCCAGGTGAACCTATGACTGACTGCTACCTGTCCAGGTGAACCTATAATAGACTGCTACCTGTCCAGGTGAACCTATGACTGACTGCTACCTGTCCAGGTGAACCTATAATAGACTGCTACCTGTCCAGGTGAACCTATGACTGACTGCTACCTGTCCAGGTGAACCTATAATAGACTGCTACCTGTCCAGGTGAACCTATAATAGACTGCTACCTGTCCAGGTGAACCTATAATAGACTGCTACCTGTCCAGGTGAACCTATGACTGACTGTTACCTGTCCAGGTGAACCTATAATAGACTGCTACCTGTCCAGGTGAACCTATGACTGACTGTTACCTGTCCAGGTGAACCTATAATAGACTGCTACCTGTCCAGGTGAACCTATGACTGACTGTTACCTGTCCAGGTGAACCTATAATAGACTGCTACCTGTCCAGGTGAACCTATGATAGACTGCTACCTGTCCAGGTGAACCTATAATAGACTGCTACCTGTCCAGGTGAACCTATAATAGACTGTTACCTGTCCAGGTGAACCTATAATAGACTGCTACCTGTCCAGGTGATCCTATGATAGACTGCTATCTGTCCAGGTGAACCTATAATAGACTGTTACCTGTCCAGGTGATCCTATGATAGACTGCTACCTGTCCAGGTGAACCTATAATAGACCGTCACCTGTCCAGGTGAACCTATGACTGACTGCTACCTGTCCAGGTGAACCTATAATAGACTGTTACCTGTCCAGGTGAACCTATAATAGACTGCAACCTGTCCAGGTGAACCTATAATAGACTGTTACCTGTCCAGGTGAACCTATAATAGACTGCTACCTGTCCAGGTGAACCTATAATAGACTGTTCCCTGTCCAGGTGAACCTATGATAGACTGCTACCTGTCCAGGTGAACCTTTGACTGACTGCTACCTGTCCAGGTGAACCTATAATAGACTGCTACCTGTCCAGGTGAACCTATAATAGACCGTCACCTGTCCAGGTGAACCTATGACTGACTGCTACCTGTCCAGGTGAACCTATAATAGACTGTTACCTGTCCAGGTGATCCTATGATAGACTGCTACCTGTCCAGGTGAACCTATGACTGACTGCTACCTGTCCAGGTGAACCTATAATAGACTGTTACCTGTCCAGGTGAACCTATAATAGACTGCTACCTGTCCAGGTGAACCTATAATAGACCGTCACCTGTCCAGGTGAACCTATGACTGACTGCTACCTGTCCAGGTGAACCTATAATAGACTGTTACCTGTCCAGGTGAACCTATGACTGACTGCTACCTGTCCAGGTGAACCTATGACTGACTGCTACCTGTCCAGGTGAACCTATGACTGACTGCTACCTGTCCAGGTGAACCTATAATAGACCGTCACCTGTCCAGGTGAACCTATGACTGACTGTTACCTGTCCAGGTGAACCTATGATAGACTGCTACCTGTCCGGGTGAACCTATGACTGACTGCTACCTGTCCAGGTGAACCTATAATAGACTGTTACCTGTCCAGGTGATCCTATGATAGACTGCTACCTGTCCAGGTGAACCTATGACTGACTGCTACCTGTCCAGGTGAACCTATAATAGACTGTTACCTGTCCAGGTGAACCTATAATAGACTGCTACCTGTCCAGGTGAACCTATAATAGACTGTTCCCTGTCCAGGTGAACCTATGACTGACTGCTACCTGTCCAGGTGAACCTATGACTGACTGCTACCTGTCCAGGTGAACCTATAATAGACCGTCACCTGTCCAGGTGAACCTATGACTGACTGTTACCTGTCCAGGTGAACCTATGATAGACTGCTACCTGTCCAGGTGAACCTATGACTGACTGCTACCTGTCCAAGTGAACCTATAATAGACCGTCACCTGTCCAGGTGAACCTATGACTGACTGTTACCTGTCCAGGTGATCCTATGATAGACTGCTACCTGTCCAGGTGAACCTATGACTGACTGCTACCTGTCCAGGTGAACCTATAATAGACTGTTACCTGTCCAGGTGAACCTATAATAGACTGCTACCTGTCCAGGTGAACCTATAATAGACTGTTACCTGTCCAGGTGAACCTATAATAGACTGTTACCTGTCCAGGTGAACCTATAATAGACTGTTCCCTGTCCAGGTGAACCTATGACTGACTGCTACCTGTCCAGGTGAACCTATGACTGACTGCTACCTGTCCAGGTGAACCTATAATAGACTGCTACCTGTCCAGGTGAACCTATAATAGACCGTCACCTGTCCAGGTGAACCTATGACTGACTGTTACCTGTCCAGGTGAACCTATGATAGACTGCTACCTGTCCAGGTGAACCTATAATAGACTGCTACCTGTCCAGGTGAACCTATAATAGACTGTTACCTGTCCAGGTGAACCTATGACTGACTGTTACCTGTCCAGGTGAACCTATGATAGACTGCTACCTGTCCGGGTGAACCTATAATAGACTGCTACCTGTCCAGGTGAACCTATAATAGACTGCTACCTGTCCAGGTGAACCTATAATAGACTGTTACCTGTCCAGGTGAACCTATAATAGACTGCTACCTGTCCAGGTGAACCTATAATAGACTGTTACCTGTCCAGGTGAACCTATAATAGACTGTTACCTGTCCAGGTGTCCCCTGCCTTCGCCCTGAGTCAGCTGGGACAGGCTCCAGCCCCTCATGACCCTAATGAGGATTAAGCGGTGTATAGAGAATGGATGGACGGAGATTTTAAATGATCACAAAAAGACTGTTTGCCGAAAATTAACAAACTGTTTAAAATACGTAAAACTTATCCTAAAAGCATTCAAAGTTTTCATCTTTAAAAAGAATTTACAACTCCAAAGTTTCTCGAAATCACTCAAAAAGTGACCAAAATTACTCAGAATTTACCCAAAATGAGCAGAAATATTCTTTTAAAAAACTCTTTTCGTCCAGAATGACTAAAAGCTTGACTTTAAAACTTGTTCTACACCCGTTCTGAATTAGCTCAGATCCAACAGAAATGCTGCAGAAAGTGTCCCAAGCCTTTCCAAAAGTTAGGAATTGCAATGCTGGTTCATAGTTTGAAGGTAGAACTCTTCATGGACTCGTTAAATAACCTAAAGAACCTGCTGATTCTGAGGAGGAACTGACTGTTTTGAGACATCCCTACCTGCGACATGTCCTGCCGAGACGTCTGGACTCTGACGGTTGCACAGTATCTGCTGGGATGTCCGTCCATGCTGCCGACCACCGCTGCGATGGACGGCTTCTTCCCGTCGCCCGCCGGAGGATGAGTGACATCGGCGCCGAGGAAGATGACGGGCTGCTGGAACACCGACGGCCTGTAAACAGAAACAACAGAATCAGAACAACGAGGAGCTGAATCCTGCTTTAAAACGATCCCAACGACACTCGAACCAAAAGATATTAAAGTTGAACTCCTCAGGATTTAAACACCACCCAGAATAAAGTTTATATGGAAACGATGCGTTCAAAGATTGCTTTTAAAGATTGCAGAGAATTCTGTGTCACATCTGCATCCCAGCGGAGAAACTGCAGAATCGTTACTGAGATTTCTACTACAAGCTGGTTTTTATATCTTCTGTCAAAACTCCATCAATGTTTGCTAGATTTTTAACTTTCCTACGGTCCTTGAACTCATCACAGACCAGTGAGGATTTTTTGTTTGATTTTTTGGGGGGTCAAACAGACAACACATCCCAATCTGTAGCTCAGTAAATGAAGAAAAAAAGGCAAGAAACATGAAATAATTCACCTTTTTCCCCGTTTCTTTGCTTCGTTTTGACATTTACTGAGATCTGAATCTCCTTAGGGTGCTGTTAACGCATATCTGTCTGAATTCTGAATTAGTTTCTACTCAACAATCATGCTCAAACAACAAAATAAATCTGGATATTTCATCAAAGTCTCTCTTAAATATTTGCCAAATTAAATGGATTTCAGGGATTCAATCATACAGGGAGGAATGAATCCTTCAGAGGATGGCAGGAATTTATTTTTCTTCTTGGACAGTGTTGATTATCTGTAAGTGTTTGAAAGTAAAGGTGAAATAAACTGAAAAATGTCTGCTTTTCAACTTTCCGGCCGTCCTTGAACATATCATTTATTACATGCTGTTCTTTAACGGTCATTTTCTGGTGCGAGGTAACAGATTTATACCCGTCTCTCTCTTATTTGTTATTATTTGACTGATTTTTACATTTAATTATTTTCTATTAATAAATTTATATTCAAATTTCTTCATATTTTTTTACCCTTTAGTTTCCCTCATCTTATTTTATATATTTACTATTAATATCATTGTTCTTCTATCTGGTGTTGCTGTATTGATTTATTTTGAAAATCTTTTATCATGTTTAACTATTTCGCCTTTTTTCCTTTTTGCACTGACTCAACTGTTTAGAAAAATGCCCTATAAATAAAGTTATTATTTTAAGAATAATTATACTTATTGTTTGTCTAATTATAGACTTTATTTGTCTCCGTCTAATCAGTCTGCTGACAGGAAACAGACGTTTATGAAGCGTTCTGTTCGATACGTTGCCTTCACTGACCTCTGGTGAGGAACCAGGACGTTGTTGATGCCTCCCAGCTTGGCGTTGATCTTCAGGCAGAGGTTGGAGAGCGTCTGAGGCGACGTCTTCACCACGTTCTTCACCTGGACGCACTGAGTGGCCATGCCGAGCAGCGTATCTCCAACCCGCTTCACCTCAGCTGTGGAGGAGACCGTTTAGCTCAACATCTGACCGTCGTCTCTGCTCTAAAGCTGCTCCACATTCTGAGCTTCTCACCATAAACGGGGGTTTTTCCAGGCAGGATGACGACGATCAGCTGCAGACCCACGTAGGACATCTTCAGGTGTTTGAACATGGGCTCCACGCTGTCAGCTCCCTGGGCGTATTTACAGAAGCACGGCTGGCCCTGGATCGGCATCCCGGCATCCTTGGAGATCTTCCTCAGCTGATCTGTGAAGCTCCTGTTGGAGGAACAGCACCATAAATCCAAACCTCTATGAAGCTGTTAGCAGCAGAATGAGATGTTTCCCTCAGAAGGAAATAAAACCACAGCCTGCTGAGTTTATATCCGGATAAGTGGACGTCAGTGGTCCATAAAAACTCACTTCCTGCTGAGTACTACTCCTTTACTACCAGTAAAATAATATTTATTATGAGTCACTTCCTGCTGAGTACTGCTCCTTTACTACCAGTAAAATAATCCTGTTTACAGTTTATTATGACCTGTAACATGATCTCAATCAGCAGGGTCTGAACTTGTTTTTAGGAAGCTTTATGGTACACCAGAGAACAGAAAAATAGACATAAGCATTAAAAGCTGTTTCTTTCTAGGATTTACCATCTTTATGATACACAGGATGATGCTGTTAAAACCTCTCAGCAAGCTTTCAGTCATAAAAAACAAAATCTGATCCAAAACTTACACCGAAATCACACAGATATCAGCGTAAATGTAAAGTTTAAAAGGTTCGTACCATTCCTAGAGCAACAACTAGCATTCCTATGCTAGTTTTTGGCATTATTAAGTTTGTAGCTAGCATTCCCAGGCTACCTACTAGCATTCCTATGCTAGTTTTTGGCATTATTAAGTTTGTAGCTAGCATTCCCAGGATACCTACTAGCATTCCTATGCTAGTTTTTGGCATTATTAAGCTTGTAGCTAGCATTCCCAGGATACCTACTAGCATTCCTATGCTAGTTTTTGGCATTATTAAGTTTGTAGCTAGCATTCCCAGGATACCTACTAGCATTCCTATGCTAGTTTTTGGCATTATTAAGCTTGTAGCTAGCATTCCCAGGATACCTACTAGCATTCCTATGCTAGTTTTTGGCATTATTAAGCTTGTAGCTAGCATTCCCAGGATACCTACTAGCATTCCTATGCTAGTTTTTGGCATTATTAAGCTTGTAGCTAGCATTCCCAGGATACCTACTAGCATTCCTATGCTAGTTTTTAGCATTATTAAGCTTGTAGCTAGCATTCCCAGGCCACCTACTAGCATTCCTATGCTAGTTTTTGGCATTATTAAGCTTGTAGCTAGCATTCCCAGGCCACCTACTAGCATTCCAAGGGTAAAAAATAAGTACCATTCCTAGGCATCCAACTGGAATTCCTAGCCTAGCATGTACAATTCCGAGGCTAGCCAATGACCTCATTAGTCTGACAACTAGGACCGCTAGGCTATCAGCTAGCATTCCAAAGTTTTTTTTTTTACCATTCCAAAGTTGGCCACTAACCCTAACTGCTGCCGGTCCCATGCTTGTAACTGGCATTCCCAGGCTAGCAACCAAAGTTCCTGGGCTACAAACTAGCATTGCTAACCTAGAAACTACAATTGCTAGGCTAGCAAATGGCATTTTTACTCCTAATAAAATACCATCAGTTGCTTAATATTCACTGAAAGAAACAAAGCATGAAGGACAGCAGGATTTACAGAATTATCCTGCAACTAATCAGTTCTGAGTTTTTGGTTAAAAATATACAAAAATGTAGACATTTAAACTAAATTTGAACTAAAAAGGGCCAAAATTAAGCAGTTTTCAGTCTTTAACCACACAGGGAGCACACAACGTCCACATATTTACAACTAGAAGCAACAGACGCCGTAGAAACTGAAAAAATCTGATTTCTACTTTCCAACACATTTCTGGATTCTCTGTTCTCCTCCATGAGCTTTAAGGCTTCAGACTGCAGAGAAAATGAACCCAGAACCCTCCAGACTTACTTGAGCAGATCCTCCCGACACTGTTTCTGGGGGGCGAAGCAGGCCACGGCCCACACCTTGATCTCGATGCCGGCGTAGAACTGCTTCCCCCTCATGTCCCAGACGCCCTGGTTGGGCGTGGCCACGGTTTTATTCTGCGGAGAGAGTCCCTACTCTCTTAGTCAACCCCCCAGTAGGACCAACCGATACACAAGATACCACAGCAGCAGCACATCTTCATGTTCCTTCAGTTTACCGGTTAACAGGTCAGACTACTACCCCCCGGTGACAGACTGGTACCTGTCCAGGTGAACCTCCACCCTGTCAGCTCTCTCTGTGGTAGTTTTGTGGTAATGTTGTGTCTTTCTGTGGTATATTCACGTCTTTTTATGTTGATGTGGGATATTTCTGTGTTAGTTTTAGGCCTTTGTGTGGAAATTTTGCACCTTTTATGATAATTTTGTGTCTCTTTGTGGTACCTTTGGCCCTTTTGGTTGTGATCTTATGCCTTTCTATGTAAATTTTTCATTTTTTGTGGTACTTTTGGCTGTGATTTCTCATTTTTGTGGAGATTGTCTGTCTTGTGCTATTTTTGACTTTAAAACTTGTTCTAAATTAGCTCAGATCCAACAGAAATGCTGCAGGAAGTGTAACTCTGGAAATGTTCATAGTTTGAAGGTAAAACTCATTAAATGGATGGATTTTAGGCTAAATATCCTGAGATATTATGCTGATGTAATGTTAATTTATGGAGCACAAATCAAGCCAATCTTAACACAAAGGTGACACAAACAGATGTTACTCTGACCAGTAGTTAACCAGTAAGAATAGAAATTAACAGCAGCCATTGTTGATCTTCTTTGATAATGTTGTGTTTACAACATTATTTTATCTTAGTGTGGAATTCAGTTTCTTTAATTTGAACCGTTTTAATTGTAATTAGCTCAATGAAGATGTTAATTCAGAGTTTAAGATGCTTAATCCTCATGTGTTAGCGGGTATAAATTGTCCTGGAGGGTTCATCTGGTCGGTTACTCCGGCATCCTGACACATTAAAACACCACATCTGGTTCAGCACATCAGAACCAGACGTACAGTTCATGTTCTACAGATGTTCTACAGATGTTCAGCTTCATGAGGCTGGTTCAGAGGACAAAGGCTCCGTTTCTATCAAACATCATCCCCGTTTCTGCTCCAAGACGTCATCAGGCGGATGTTTGAGCTCCACTCCAGGTTGTCAAAACAAATTCAAACAGCAGCGACTTTCAATTAAGTTAACGAGATCTTTCCATTAAGAGCTTTATCCTCCAGAACCAGAGCCTCAGAGTGGAGCCAGGAAACGTTCAGAGCTTCTTCTGCTCCTCACAAGACGTTCCCCAAACATTTAGTTCAATCAGGATTTTAGCAGATATACAAAACAGGTTTCTGTTAGTTTAGTCACCACTGTTCAACAGTTTGGGGTCACTTAGAAATGTTTTTGAAGAAAAGCAGCTTTTAAAAGCACTTTAATGTATAGCAACTCTAACTAATATAGAGCAACTCTAAGTCATTTTAGAGCAACTAACTATCCCTGGTTGACCCCAAACTGTTCAACGGTAGTGCACATGTACAATTCATCATGACAGACAGACTGCAGCTTTTCCCGTCTCCTATGTGAATCCAGCATTAGAATTAATGAACACTCAGGTGGACTGTATGTCAGAAACATCAGCATGCAGATGGAGCTCATTCAGATCACAGAACAGGGAAAAGCTTCCAGTCTGCATTTCAGTGTGTCACTGGAAGCCGATTAGACTCCATTTCCCAGCAGGCCGTTGTCCAGGTCTGATCTGCAGCCATAAGAGCTCAGCTTTATGAACCAACGATCAGATCAGGGCTTAAACCTGAGAACTGGAGCTTTTCTTTAAAGGATTCAAGTGTTAATACCCCACAGGGATCATTAAAGTTTCATCTTATCGCCCTGCTACTTTTCACATCAACCTTTTCATTTCTGATGGGAGATAAAGTCAAAGTGTTTTCATTTTTATTTTAGTCTCATCGGCCTCCAGCTGACAGCACATCCATTTATTCCCCCGTTCACACAATCCTTGAACCCCAAATCAGCCGCCAACGCCCAAAACGGGCACAAATTTAACAGATTTCTGATCTTTTAACAAACTAAAAGCACCATAGATTCCAGATCTACAAAGGAGTGAACGATGAAGAGATCAAATGTTTAGAGAAAAAATCTGCTCAGCTGCCTCTGACAAAGTTTGAATATTGATAAAGATGTTTGGGAAACTTCAGCTTCAAATATTAAACACAATAAAATAAAAAGATCCCACTGTTTTTTTCATGTATGTTTTTTCTTCTATTATGAAGCGAGATAAGTGGGTCAGAACCAGAGAAAAAATTCTGCTCAACCATCTCTGATCTACCTGAACTTTTACAGCATGAAATACACATATTCATGGATATAGCTGAGATTTTAGCTTGCTGTGTCAAATACTGTCAGAGAAAGAACAAGTCAGAAAAACCATCCTTGCTGACACTTTCAGCTCATTTTTTTTCCGTGTACGGTTTTTCTCGTACTATTAAGTGAGATTAGTGGGTCAATTTCTAAGGACACTTTCTGCTCCGATCTGCCTGAATTTGTTAGAGCATAAAACAAATCTGCTATAATTCAACCACTTGTGAACGCTGGTGTAGATTCCTAGACGGCTGATTTGAAATTCAGCGGGTAGATCTCAGCGGTCGACTTTCTTCTCATTTCTTAAAGCAACAGAACTGAATGCAAAAAGGGAAAATCTACCAGCACAACGACGTTTACAGAACAGAGTAGGGCTGGGCGATAAATAAAATTAATTCGCCTTTTTAAAACCTGAAGATTTGAAAATTTGCCAAATCGTAAAATCGAGGCGAGCTTAAACATATAACAATACAGATTCTTCTTGTGCACTGGCGTTTGCTTCCGCCTCTCATCTCCTTCCGCCAAAACACTCACACCCCCGTCATGGCGGACAGAACAGCAGACGAAGAGTTGGTCGTGAGAAAAGGGCCTCATGTTACATCGATTATATGGAAGTGGTTCGGCTTTGACAAGACTGACACAGAGCAAACTACAGTCATGTGCAAGGTTTGCAAAAGTACTGTGAAAACGAAGAGTAGCAGCACAACTAACCTCTTTCAGCACCTCCAGCAGAGGCATCCTAAAGAATGGGAAGAATGCTGCAGCTACGGGAGTGCGGCATGGCTAGCACTAGCCATAGCAAACAGACCGCAAAGAAACAACAAAAATACATTAAAATCATCATCGTCCAAGATGACTAAAAAAAAATAAAATAAAAAAAAATAATCAAGATTTTATTTTTTGGCCCCATCGCCCAGCCCTAGAACAGAGTAAATATGAGAGAGAACAGACCGCTGAGATGCACCACAGGACTCAACGTGAGGCGGCTTCCAGGTGCATTAAAGCTGAATTTATTCACCTCTATATCTGATCAATAACTCCAATCTGCTGTAACCTGGAGGGCCGCCCCACGCCCCTCCATCCAGCCCTAATGCCCCCCGCCCCATGGCCCCGGCGGCCCCACAGAGAAGCCCCGTCCCAGTACTCACCCTGCCACAGTCCCTCCCTGTGTCGGTACTCACCCGGCCCCCATACTGCAGCATGGGCGCTGGCAGCACTCGGCCGGTCACCTCCGTCATGTCATTGTGCACCACGATGCCAAACTCCTTCAGGTAGGGGTCCGGGCCCCCCACCATGCTGTTGCTTTTCACCTGGAGGAGAGTGAAGGAAAACGCAGAGGCTGGAATTAAACACACCACTGACGGAAACAGCACAAGACTAAACTGTTATATTGTCACATTTAGCAGTTTTCTGACATTCAAAGTCAATTTCTGCTTTAGTGAAGTGAAAGTCAACAACAACACTGTTAGCATGTAGCATCTCCTCATGTTTTAAAAGTCAGAGAGGAGATAGAAATGGGAACTTTGGTCGTTTTGTGTCTTCTTTTTGTCATTCTCTCGTTTCTCTCATTCTGTCTCATTTTTGTCATTTTGTGTCTCATCTTTGTCGTTCTACGGCCTAATAAAACCTCAGACTGTCTCCAGGTGTTTCTGTCGTTTGGTGTCTCGTCTCTGTCGCTCTGCCTCTCGTCTCTGTCGCTCTGCCTCTCGTCTCTGTCGCTCTGCCTCTCGTCTCTGTCGCTCTGCCTCTCGTCTCTGTCGCTCTGACTCTCGTCTCTGTCGCTCTGACTCTCGTCTCTGTCGCTCTGACTCTCGTCTCTGTCGCTCTGACTCTCGTCTCTGTCGCTCTGACTCTCGTCTCTGTCGCTCTGCCTCTCGTCTCTGTCGCTCTGCCTCTCGTCTCTGTCGCTCTGCCTCTCGTCTCTGTCGCTCTGCCTCTCGTCTCTGTCGCTCTGCCTCTCGTCTCTGTCGCTCTGCCTCTCGTCTCTGTCGCTCTGCCTCTCGTCTCTGTCGCTCTGCCTCTCGTCTCTGTCGCTCTGCGTCTCGTCTCTGTCGCTCTGCGTCTCGTCTCTGTCGCTCTGCCTCTCGTCTCTGTCGTTCTGCCTCTCGTCTCTGTCGCTCTGCCTCTCGTCTCTGTCGCTCTGCCTCTCGTCTCTGTCGTTTTACGGCCTAATAAAACCTCAGACTGTCTTCAGGTGTTTCTGTCGTTTGGTGTCTCGTCTCTGTCGCTCTGCCTCTCGTCTCTGTCGCTCTGCCTCTCGTCTCTGTCGCTCTGCCTCTCGTCTCTGTCGCTCTGCCTCTCGTCTCTGTCGCTCTGCCTCTCGTCTCTGTCGCTCTGCCTCTCGTCTCTGTCGCTCTGCCTCTCGTCTCTGTCGCTCTGCCTCTCGTCTCTGTCGCTCTGCCTCTCGTCTCTGTCGCTCTGCCTCTCGTCTCTGTCGCTCTGCCTCTCGTCTCTGTCGCTCTGCCTCTCGTCTCTGTCGCTCTGCCTCTCGTCTCTGTCGCTCTGCCTCTCGTCTCTGTCGCTCTGCCTCTCGTCTCTGTCGCTCTGCCTCTCGTCTCTGTCGCTCTGCCTCTCGTCTCTGTCGCTCTGCCTCTCGTCTCTGTCGCTCTGCCTCTCGTCTCTGTCGTTCTGCCTCTCGTCTCTGTCGCTCTGCCTCTCGTCTCTGTCGCTCTGCCTCTCGTCTCTGTCGCTCTGCCTCTCGTCTCTGTCGTTCTGCCTCTCGTCTCTGTCGTTTTACGGCCTAATAAAACCTCAGACTGTCTTCAGGTGTTTCTGTCGTTTGGTGTCTCGTCTCTGTCGTTCTGCCTCTCGTCTCTGTCGTTCTACGGCCTAATAAAACACCAGACTGTCTCCAGGTGTTTCTGTCGTTTGGTGTCTCGTCTCTGTCGTTCTGCCTCTCGTCTCTGTCGCTCTGCCTCTCGTCTCTGTCGCTCTGCCTCTCGTCTCTGTCGCTCTGCCTCTCGTCTCTGTCGTTTTACGGCCTAATAAAACCTCAGACTGTCTTCAGGTGTTTCTGTCGTTTGGTGTCTCGTCTCTGTCGCTCTGCCTCTCGTCTCTGTCGTTCTGCCTCTCGTCTCTGTCGTTTTACAGCCTAATAAAACCTCAGACTGTCTCCAGGTGTTTCTGTCGTTTGGTGTCTCGTCTCTGTCGTTCTGCCTCTCGTCTCTGTCGTTCTACGGCCTAATAAAACACCAGACTGTCTCCAGGTGTTTCTGTCGTTTGGTGTCTCGTCTCTGTCGTTCTGCCTCTCGTCTCTGTCGCTCTGCCTCTCGTCTCTGTCGCTCTGCCTCTCGTCTGTCGCTCTGCCTCTCGTCTCTGTCGTTCTGCCTCTCGTCTCTGTCGTTTTACGGCCTAATAAAACCTCAGACTGTCTTCAGGTGTTTCTGTCGTTTGGTGTCTCGTCTCTGTCGTTCTGCCTCTCGTCTCTGTCGCTCTGCCTCTCGTCTCTGTCGCTCTGCCTCTCGTCTCTGTCGCTCTGCCTCTCGTCTCTGTCGCTCTGCCTCTCGTCTCTGTCGCTCTGCCTCTCGTCTCTGTCGCTCTGCCTCTCGTCTCTGTCGCTCTGCCTCTCGTCTCTGTCGTTTTACGGCCTAATAAAACCTCAGACTGTCTTCAGGTGTTTCTGTCGTTTGGTGTCTCGTCTCTGTCGCTCTGCCTCTCGTCTCTGTCGCTCTGCCTCTCGTCTCTGTCGCTCTGCCTCTCGTCTCTGTCGTTCTGCCTCTCGTCTCTGTCGCTCTGCCTCTCGTCTCTGTCGCTCTGCCTCTCGTCTCTGTCGTTCTGCGGCCTAATAAAACCTCAGACTGTCTCCAGGTGTTTCTGTCGTTTGGTGTCTCGTCTCTGTCGCTCTGCCTCTCGTCTCTGTCGCTCTGCCTCTCGTCTCTGTCGCTCTGCCTCTCGTCTCTGTCGCTCTGCCTCTCGTCTCTGTCGCTCTGCCTCTCGTCTCTGTCGCTCTGCCTCTCGTCTCTGTCGTTCTGCCTCTCGTCTCTGTCGTTCTGCCTCTCGTCTCTGTCGTTCTGCCTCTCGTCTCTGTCGTTCTGCCTCTCGTCTCTGTCGTTCTGCCTCTCGTCTCTGTCGCTCTGCCTCTCGTCTCTGTCGTTTTACGGCCTAATAAAACCTCAGACTGTCTCCAGGTGTTTCTGTCGTTTGGTGTCTCGTCTCTGTCGTTCTGCCTCTCGTCTCTGTCGTTTTACGGCCTAATAAAACCTCAGACTGTCTCCAGGTGTGTCTTGGGGACCCACCAGTCGGCTGATCTCCTCCTGCCTGTCGGGTGCTGAGCGAGCCGTGGCTTTAATCATGGTGGACGTCTGGTTGTCTGTGAGCTTCTTGATGCAGCGCTGACCTGCTACGATGTTACAGACCTGCAGAGCAGCGGCTTGTTAGTTAATCTGGACAAATAAAAACAATATTTCTGGTTTAAACGGCGTCCTCACCTCCAGGGGAAGGTAGGTGTGCTTCTGCTCCTGGCCCACTTGCAGACAGGGTAAGTGTGGGTATTTGAGCTGGAGATTGTACTTCTGCTTGAAATACTGAGCTACCGTGCACTCCATGGCCTGGCCGTTCTCCAGCTGCAAGGGGAAGCTGTGGACAAACACAATAAAAGTACATTTACTGCTTTTATTTAGTGTCTCACACTGATGGACTACAGTTCCACACTGTTTTATGAAACGTATTTATTGTCTTTATCTGTACCTGCGAGCTAACTCTGAAGCATTTACACTGTCACTGCAAAAATAAACACAAACTAAAAAAACAACAATAAATCAGAGGAAAATAATGAACCCAATGACCAATATTTGGAAAAGGTACACATTAAAGCACGTCTTGGTCCTTTTGTATGAATGTAGAGGGACATACTAGTGCATATTCTAAATTATGTTCACCATTATTGTTTATAAATGGTAGGATTTTGAAGCCGCAGGAAGAACAGATTTACAATCATTTGTGTAGGAAGGAGTGGGACTGGTTAAGCTTAGAGGCTCCAAAAAATCCAAAATGGCGACCAGGAAGTAGCAAAATCCGGGCTTCATTTTCTCGGCGTTGAAACCAACGGGTGACGTCACGGTTAGTTTACGCCTGGTTGCACTGACACCTACCAGTGAAGTATTATGGCCTTCTCAGGAGAAACTGAGCATGTTTGTGGAATACTGTGGTGTTTATTACAACTTCAAAAACATCTGCTTCCTCGGTTTCAGCTTATTTGTGCTTTCACCGTTGACTGGCTGTCACTCATGACGTGTAACCAATCAGACAGAGCAGTGGGCGGGACATTACTACTACACACAGACAGGTAAGTAAAGCAATTCATTAGCTTTCAGTGGATTTTATGCAGAAATATTTGCATTTGATAATAACACCTATGTAGACAATCAGACAAATTATAATCATCAGCTCTGATAATCAGCTGATCATTACCATGTTTTTGGTACTTTAAGCTGAATAAACAGTATTTTCTTTGCTATAAATGAGGTAAACGGTGCAGGATCTTATGTTTGGTGGCTAACAGGTCCATCATTACCATGTTTTTGGTACATAAAGCTGAATAAACAGTGTTTTCTTTGCTATAAATGAGGTAAACGGTGCAGGATCTTATGTTTGGTGGCTAACAGGTCCATCATTACCATGTTTTTGGTACATAAAGCTGAATAAACAGTGTTTTCTTTGCTATAAATGAGGTAAACGGTGCAGGATCTTATGTTTGGTGGCTAACAGGTCCATCATTACCATGTTTTTGGTACATAAAGCTGAATAAACAGTGTTTTCTTTGCTATAAATGAGGTAAACGGTGCAGGATCTTATGTTTGGTGGCTAACAGGTCCATCATTACCATGTTTTTGGTACATAAAGCTGAATAAACAGTGTTTTCTTTGCTATAAATGAGGTAAACGGTGCAGGATCTTATGTTTGGTGGCTAACAGGTCCATCATTACCATGTTTTTGGTACATAAAGCTGAATAAACAGTATTTTCTTTGTTATAAATGAGGTAAACGGTGCAGGATCTTATGTTTGGTGGCTAACAGGTCCATCATTACCATGTTTTTGGTACATAAAGCTGAATAAACAGTGTTTTCTTTGCTATAAATGAGGTAAACGGTGCAGGATCTTACGTTTGGTGGCTAACAGGTCCATCATTACCATGTTTTTGGTACATAAAGCTGAATAAACAGTGTTTTCTTTGTTATAAATGAGGTAAACGGTGCAGGATCTTATGTTTGGTGGCTAACAGGTCCATCATTACCATGTTTTTGGTACATAAAGCTGAATAAACAGTATTTTCTTTGCTATAAATGAGGTAAACGGTGCAGGATCTTACGTTTGGTGGCTAACAGGTCCATCATTACCATGTTTTTGGTACATAAAGCTGAATAAACAGTGTTTTCTTTGTTATAAATGAGGTAAACGGTGCAGGATCTTATGTTTGGTGGCTAACAGGTCCATCATTACCATGTTTTTGGTACATAAAGCTGAATAAACAGTGTTTTCTTTGTTATAAATGAGGTAAACGGTGCAGGATCTTATGTTTGGTGGCTAACAGGTCCATCATTACCATGTTTTTGGTACATAAAGCTGAATAAACAGTGTTTTCTTTGCTATAAATGAGGTAAACGGTGCAGGATCTTACGTTTGGTGGCTAACAGGTCCATCATTACCATGTTTTTTTGGTACATAAAGCTGAATAAACAGTGTTTTCTTTGCTATAAATGAGGTAAACGGTGCAGGATCTTATGTTTGGTGGCTAACAGGTCCATCATTACCATGTTTTTGGTACTTTAAGCTGAATAAACAGTGTTTTCTTTGCTATAAATGAGGTAAACGGTGCAGGATCTTACGTTTGGTGGCTAACAGGTCCATCATTACCATGTTTTTGGTACTTTAAGCTGAATAAACAGTGTTTTCTTTGCTATAAATGAGGTAAACGGTGCAGGATCTTACGTTTGGTGGCTGGCAGGTCGACGCGTCACGTTGCAAACGCGATACTTCCTCTTCATCTGACCGCAGTGTGTGACCTCAACTTTCAGGCCTGTTCAGAAACACAAGAGAATTAGAAAATAAAAAGAGCAGGAAGCTTCTCTACCAGCTCACATGTTGATGTTTTACTGCCGTTTTAAGATGAATGACGACACGTCGGCCGGCTGCAGCTTCCTTTAAACTGAAACTGCAGAAACCTCCTGAGATGAAGGATCTCCTGCTGCAGAGAGGCTCTCTGTGCTCGCAGTAACAACACAGGTGAGAATAAACAAAGCTGCATTAACGGGCTGCGGGTTTGCATTAAGTCAAATATTTGAGATGCAAACACGACTCTGGTCAGGAGATCCGGAATAAACAGAGGTGGGAATCTCTGACGCGGTTAGCTTCACGGTTCTCTGCACAACTGGTAGAATTATTTGAGCTAAAACAATCATTTTACAGCTTTATCACGCTTGGCATAGCAGAAATAAACCTAAACGGACAGAAATGGACAAATTATCTCCAGTAACACAATCATTCTTCCCTGCAGGTTAAAAATCAAGTATTGGATTCAGGTTTCTGTGCAAAACTTGTAGAATTATTCGTGTTAAAAGTATAATTTTACAGCTTTTTCATGCTTGGCATTGCATGCTTGTACCAGAATATGAATTTATAGCAGCAGAAATAAACAGAAATGAGGTATAAAAATGTAGAAATGCACAAATCTTCAGAAACACAATCAGTCTTTTCTGCAGGTTAAAACTAGTGTTAGATTCAAGTTTCGGTGCAAAACATGTAGAATTAATTGTGCTAAAACTATAATTTTCCATGCCTGGCAGTGCATGAGTGTACTTGTTTGTATCCTGCAGGGACGAGTGACTGCATTTCAAAAGATTTTTCTAAAGATAATTTGTCTATTTTTGCATTTTTGTATCTCATTTCTGTCTGTTTAGGTTTGTTTTCACTGCTATAGATTCATATTCTGGTGCTGGATTCCAATTTCTGTGCAAAACTTGTAGAATTATTTATGTTGAAACTATAGTTTTACAGCTTTTTCATGCTTGGCATTGCATCCCTGTACCAGAATATGAATTTATAGCAGCAGAAATAAAACTAAACAGACAGAAATTGATATATGATCTTTAGAAAAATCTCCAGAAACTGAATCCTTGCTCCCTGCAGGTTACCATCAGGTGTTTGTGGAGCAGCTGCAGCAGTCTGTGGAGCGTATGGAGCTCTGGTCTACATCCAGAGGGCTGCAGCGTCATTGTCTTCTACGTACAGCTGCAGAACAAACACCTCGCTCCTGCAGGTCCACACCTACCTGGAACCTCTGCTAATCTGCTCACCTCTGATCTCCTTGGTGAATTTGACGCGCTGAGAGTCGGTCAGAGGTTTGGTCTGCTCGTTGATGTTCTGGATGTCCAGAACTTCACACATGAACTCGATGACGGGCTGAGCGCGGTAGAAGGCCGTGGCCGACACTGTGGAGGTCAGACACACCGTTAGTCGGGTTCATTCAGCAGAGAAAATGCTCAGGAAAAACAACCACCACGGCAGGAAATCACAGCTGCTTTTCTAAGTAAAATAAAACCTATTTACTGCTCAGAACAGGACTTTAGTGGAGACAAAACAACGCCAGCCTGTCAGCAATATTCAGCAGAAATATGTTCATTTTCCTGTTATTTCTAAACATTTAGCAAACAGAAACAACAACTAGTCTTCTCCAAAACTGGCCTTTTACTGTCAATTTTAATAGTTTTCCCTTTAATTTTCAGGAAAACTGCAAAAAAAAAAGTCATAATATAAAAAAGAACAACCTGAATTTTAATATTTTGCTGATTTTTTCAGTTTTCAGACAGAAAATGCATTTTATTTAAAAAGTAACTGACTGTATTTGCGTTATAAACTATATAAAGGCGTGTCGTTTCAGTGTAAAGTGATGATTTATTATAAATATTTATTAATAAGGAGAAGATTACTTAGACTTTTCAAACTGAGCAGAAAAATGAGGCAGAAAAGACAAGAAACCTAAAAATCCATGTTTACACTGTACTGGCTTTGCTGTTCTTTGTAGAAAATATTTACTTTGTTAAATGAGGGTGACGATACGCACTACATTAGACAGGAATATGTGCATGTTCATGCCATTTCTGATGATTTAATAAAGAAAAAATGCCATAAAAAAACTTAATTTTTATTTTTATCATCAGTTCTGGTAGTTTTCCTCTGATTTAATGAAAACCCAACAACCACATCTGGCCTTTTATTGTCTGTTTTAACAGTTTTCCTCTGAATGGGGCTGAAACTCTTCAGGAAAAACGCAAAAAAAAAAAAAATGTCACAATGCAAGAAAAACCCAGATCTGAACAGCCCGAACTTTAACATTTCTACTGAATGTACAAGTTTTCTGACAGAAAATATATTTATTTTTTCAAATAACCTACCAGGAATATGGGGCAGTAGAAAGTAAACATGGACACTTTCAAATATTTCACCGGAACGCGGCCATTCAGTATTTTAGCTAGAAGCTAAAGCAGTATTTTACTGCAGTATTATGCGTGTTTTAGCCGGAAGCTAAAGCAGTATTTTACTGCAGTATTATGCGTGTTTTAGCTGGAAGCTAAAGCAGTATTTTACTGCAGTATTATGTGTGTGTTTTAGCTAGAAGCTAAAGGAGTATTTTACTGCAGTATTATGTGTGTGTTTTAGCGGGAAGCTGAAGCAGTATTTTACTGCAGTATTATGTGTGTGTTTTAGCTGGAAGCTAAAGCAGTATTTACTGCAGTATTATCTGTGTTTTAGCTGGAAGCTAAAGCAGTATTTTACTGCAGTATTATGTGTGTTTTAGCTGGAAGCTAAAGCAGTATTTACTGCAGTATTATGTGTGTTTTAGCTGGAAGCTAAAGCAGTATTTACTGCAGTATTATGTGTGTTTTAGCTGGAAGCTAAAGCAGTATTTTACTGCAGTATTATGTGTGTTTTAGCTGGAAGCTAAAGCAGTATTTACTGCAGTATTATCTGTGTTTTAGCTGGAAGCTAAAGCAGTATTTTACTGCAGTATTATGTGTGTTTTAGCTGGAAGCTAAAGCAGTATTTACTGCAGTATTATGTGTGTTTTAGCTGGAAGCTAAAGCAGTATTTACTGCAGTATTATCTGTGTTTTAGCTGGAAGCTAAAGCAGTATTTTACTGCAGTATTATGTGTGTGTTTTAGCTGGAAGCTAAAGCAGTATTTTACTGCAGTATTATGCGTGTTTTAGCTGGAAGCTAAAGCAGTATTTTACTGCAGTATTATGCGTGTTTTAGCTGGAAGCTAAAGCAGTATTTTACTGCAGTATTATGTGTGTGTTTTAGCTGGAAGCAAAAGGAGTATTTTACTGCAGTATTATGTGTGTTTTAGCTGGAAGCTAAAGCAGTATTTTACTGCAGTATTATCTGTGTTTTAGCTAGAAGCTAAAGCAGTATTTTACTGCAGTATTATGTGTGTGTTTTAGCTGGAAGCAAAAGGAGTATTTTACTGCAGTATTATGTGTGTTTTAGCTGGAAGCTAAAGCAGTATTTTACTGCAGTATTATGTGTGTTTTAGCTGGAAGCTAAAGCAGTATTTTACTGCAGTATTATGTGTGTGTTTTAGCTGGAAGCTAAAGCAGTATTTTACTGCAGTATTATGTGTGTGTTTTAGCTGGAAGCTAAAGCAGTATTTTACTGCAGTATTATGCGTGTTTTAGCTGGAAGCTAAAGCAGTATTTTACTGCAGTATTATGTGTGTGTTTTAGCTAGAAGCTAAAGCAGTATTTTACTGCAGTATTATGTGTGTGTTTTAGCTAGAAGCTAAAGCAGTATTTTACTGCAGTATTATGTGTGTGTTTTAGCTAGAAGCTAAAGCAGTATTTTACTGCAGTATTATGTTTGTTTTAGCTGGAAGCTAAAGCAGTATTTTACTGCAGTATTGTATGTGTTTTAACTGGAAGCTAAAGCAGTATTTACTGCAGTATTATGTGTGTGTTTTAGCTAGAAGCTAAAGCAGTATTTTACTGCAGTATTATGCGTGTTTTAGCTGGAAGCTAAAGCAGTATTTTACTGCAGTATTATGTGTGTTTTAGCTGGAAGCTAAAGCAGTATTTTACTGCAGTATTATGCGTGTTTTAGCTGGAAGCTAAAGCAGTATTTTACTGCAGTATTATGTGTGTTTTAGCTGGAAGCTAAAGCAGTATTTACTGCAGTATTATGTGTGTTTTAGCTGGAAGCTAAAGCAGTATTTTACTGCAGTATTATGCGTGTTTTAGCTGGAAGCTAAAGCAGTATTTTACTGCAGTATTATGTGTGTTTTAGCTGGAAGCTAAAGCAGTATTTTACTGCAGTATTATGCGTGTTTTAGCTGGAAGCTAAAGCAGTATTTTACTGCAGTATTATGTGTGTTTTAGCTAGAAGCTAAAGCAGCATTTACTGCAGTATTATGTGTGTTTTAGCTGGAAGCTAAAGCAGTATTTTACTGCAGTATTATGTGTGTTTTAGCTAGGAGCTAAAGCAGTATTTTACTGCAGTATTATGTGTGTTTTAGCTGGGAGCTAAAGCAGTATTTTACTGCAGTATTATGCGTGTTTTAGCTGGAAGCTAAAGCAGTATTTTACTGCAGTATTATGTGTGTTTTAGCTGGAAGCTAAAGCAATATTTTACTGCAGTATTATGTGTGTTTTAGCTGGGAGCTAAAGCAGTATTTTACTGCAGTATTATGTGTGTGTTTTAGCTAGAAGCTAAAGCAGTATTTTACTGCAGTATTATGTGTGTTTTAGCTGGAAGCTAAAGCAGTATTTTACTGCAGCATTATGTGTGTTTTAGCTGGAAGCTGCGGTCTGACATGTCGTTCCATCAATGAATCATGAGGTCTGCCTCACATGTTCACATCCGTCCGGCCAACACTCACATTAGCAGATAGCGGCGTTATTTCAGACAGCAGCAGTAGAAACACGAGGAGATGGAAGCAGCAGCCGAACACAACCAACCCAAACATAGAAACCCGTTCTACTGGAGCACAAACAAACTCTGGAGATGTTTTAGTTCACTATCATCAAGACACAAGGAAATCCAGTTTTCTAACTGAATACCTTCACTGTGTTTGTGTTTTCCTGCTATTTTTGACCATTTAATGAAGAGAAAACTAAACTCTAATTCACAAAACAAACGTAAATGCCATTTCTATCACCAGTTCTGTAGTTTTCCTCTAAAACTTCTTTGGAAGAACAAAAAGTTCCAAAATGCATAAAAATTTCTACTAAATGCCGAAGAGTTCAGACAGAAAATTATTGTTTTTCTAAGCTAAGAGACCGCATGTGCAAAGCGTACCGTTTCAGTTTAAAGTGATTTATTATAAATATTTATTATTAACAACAACATTAGACTTTAATTCAAACAACTGAGCAGAAACAAACAATAAACCTACATTTAGAAAAAGACTCTTCTGAGCCTAAAAATCCATTTTTATACTGACTATTTCTGCTGTTCTTTGTAGGAAATGTGTATTTTTTTTAAAGGAGGGTTACTAAACACACAACATGATGAAATATGTGAACTTTCCCGTTATTTCTGACAATTTAATAAAGAATAAATGTCATCTAGTTTAAAAAAAAAAAAACCTTCATTTCCATTTTTAATCATCAATTCTGGTCGTTTTACTTCTTTGGGAGAAAGTAAAAAGTTCCAAAATACAGGAGCAAATTCAGGCGGAGAACTTTTTCTTTTTGGTATTTATTATTTTAAAGAGAAGAGGCTCCATTTGCAAAGGCATGCTTCAGTTTTAATTAAGGTTATAATTATTTTTACAGCCGTGCATAAAGCAGCTCCAATTAGGAAAACCCAAAAATTAATGCAAAAATATTAAAAAATATTTTTTTTTTCTAATTTAAAGGAGGTGTTTTCATTTTATTAAACTTTATTTTATTAAAATATTGTTCATTTAACTCCACTATGATAAATAATTATGTTTTATTAATAATTGTTAGAATATTTTATAATATTTAAAGTACTTTTGTACGATTAATGAGACAAAAACCTGAAGCCAGTTAAATATTTTCTAATTAATAAAAGCTCTGCATCGTCGTGTTTTACGTCCTTTTAACATGAATATTATTCCAAATGTTGGAACACCTGCTGGGAAACATTATTTCATTTTAACCCTGAACTCTTCTTTAATAATATTCTCTTTAAATAATCGCTGTGTTGCAGCTTCTGGTCGGGTTTCTTACCGTCGATGTTGAGCATCATGTTCCACATGGCCGGACGGACAGACTGATGGAACCCGAACCACACCTCCCGGCCTCCGCCCAGAGGATGGTAGTAACCCTCTGGAGGTGAGAAAAACGAGCGCCCCACCGGAGTGTACCTGTGAGGACCACAAACCAGCGTTAACTCGATAAAAACCTGATTTATGAGACGTCTCAGAACGAAAACAGGCAGTTTAGGATTCATATTTAATCTGTAATAAACCGGATTTAACAGATAAATATAAAAAACACAAACAAAGACATTCTTCTGAGGCTAAAAGTGAATTAATAAAAGGACAAAACACTAAAAAAACATGAACACACTGCACACAGGACAACTTAAAGACACAAATTTTGAGTTTATATTTGCTAAAAATGTCAAAATGAACTGAAAACCATCTTAAATTTAATTAAAAAAAATCACTGACATAACCATTCATGTATTAAAAACGAGCTAGCTGTGGCAGCATAAATTAACAAAATGAGATTAGAGACTAAATAATCACATCTAATAATAACGCCACGAGTTAAACCTTCATGAGTAAAAGCAACATAATAAACAATAAATATGACATTAATCTACATAAACAATCAGGTTTTACATCAAACTGAGAAGTCTGCTGTAAACTACTGAAAGAATAAATCCTTAAATCCTGCATTTCTGCCCGTTTAGTGGAACTTCTGCTATAAATTAATCTTCTGGTACAGACCAAAGACCGAGCACGGAAAAAGATGAATTAATACACAAGTTTAGTGTGATATTATGCCTTAAAGTCCAGAAATGTGAAAACTTTATTTAGTTTCACAAAGGAAGGAGCTGCTGTTTAATTCTGTCCACACAGAATGAAAATCACCTGCTGAACAGTAATTATCTGGACTTGATCAGGACGGCAGGAAATTCAGCTGTACAGACGAAAAAACAGGCGTGAAGATGTGAAAAATCAACATCTAAGTTTAAAATTCAGATATTTCATCAACTGTCTCATTTAAACATTCAACAAAAATATTTATTCTAACCAGATTCTGTGAAAAACTAAAAATTCTGCGATCCTCAACGCAACCACGACATCATCAGTGACTCATCAGTGATGTCACAAAAATTCAGGGACGTTTCGGTCGACTATTCCGTGTCTCCTTTAAAAATTCACCAAAAATGAACAATTCAGTCGAACCAGATTCAACAGAACAGCAGGAAATTAAGCTACGAATAAACGATAAAAGGTGAAGAAACGAGTGTTAAGATGTGAAAAATTAACCAAAGCTAGGAATAAAATGAATACATTTCATCTACAGCACTTTATTTTGCACGTCTCAATGAAAAATGTGCCAAAATTGACCCGACTGCAGTGTTTAATCCAAATAAATGATAAAAGCAGCGACTGTCGGAGAGGAAACAGGTGTGAAAACAGGTGTGAAACAGGTGTAAAGACGTGTTTCCTTTACCTCATGGAGGGAAGGTGTCGTGTGATGACATCCAGAGCCTGAACAGAGTCTTCTGGGACCTCGTTCAGGTGACCCGACAAGGCCTCCAGCAGCATCTGCAGACTGACCACAGACACCCACTGCAGAGACACCTTGAAGGTCTGGTCCTTCCCCTCACCAGGCAGGGTCACCTCCAGGTCCACCTGAGGACAGACGGAGGGACGGCAGAACGTCAGGACATGGATCAGAGAGCAGGTGGAACCACCGGCCAATCAGTGCGCCTTTCAAAGATGAGTCAGCATCCCATCAGGAGGCAACAGGTGGAAATAAGAAGACAGAAAACAGAGAAAACGCTCTGCAGCACGTTTATGGGGCAGAAACACTCAAACCTGAAAGTAAATATTAAGATTTAATTCATTTATTTTAATTATTTGAATGTATTTTGGCATTCTGGTCCTAAATCTTTCTAATTTCTAGAGATAACAGACAAAAAGACGGAACTATTCCTGTAAAATTCATCATTTTCTTCAACAATTCTCACTGTCTGCTTGTTTTTGTCACTAAATCTGTTATTTTCCTGTTTATTTTCCCGATAACTACCTTTGAGCATCAACACCATGTGATGTAATATGCTTTCAAGTGTCTAGAAGATGCTGCTGCTGCTATCCTCTGATGGTAAAAATGATCCTTTCATCTGTAATAGTTCAGACCAACCACTTACCAAACATGCTGCACTTTTAAACTTGTCCAGAATGACACAAAAATTGTACGAAATGAGTCAACAACCGTCCAAAATAACCTAAAACTCACTTTAAATGATCAGAAACGTCTCCAAAATTACTCCATTTTTGCCCAAAATGACAAAAACTTCTGCAGAATCATCAAAAATGTTCATTTTGAAAGAATTTAAAAATAATTTTGGACATTTTTCAAGTTGTTTTTAACTATTTCTGAGTAATTTTGGACAAATGTTGGTTCCTTTTGGACTAGTTTTATCACACAAGACATTTTCAGTCATTCAGGACGACTTCTGGACCATTTTAAAATTGAATTATCAGAAACACGTCCAGGGAACCAATGATTGTTTGTAGGACTAAACTGATCACACCAGGATACATCCCATAATACTGAGGATCACAGCTGGTTACAGAGAATCAATTGGATAATGTTTGAGTCATTTTGGACAATTCTTGATATTTTTGCTCATTTTTATCTCATTTGAGGCCAGTCTTAATCATTTTAACAGGTTTCTGGATGATTTAGAGTCATCTTGGATTAATTTTAGGTATTTCTCAAAATTTTACGTGTCCTGTTGGGAAAGTTTTTGCCATTTTGTAAAAGTTTTAAGGCAATCTGGAGAAGTTTGAGGAATATTGCACAATCTTTAGGTCATTTGTGGCCATTTTTAACAAATTTTGAAAGAATTTTGAAAGAATTTTGGACATTTTTCAAGTTGTGTAATTCTAGACTATTTCTGTGTTTGTTAAACTGAACAATCTAAATGTGTGTAAAATGATCCTTCTATCGTCTGTAACAGTTCTGACCAACCACCTACCAACATGCTGATATGAGCCTTAAAGTTTACCTACAATGGCCTTTTTCCCCTAAACTTGTCCAGAAAGATGTAAAAATTGTGCCAAAAAACGTCCAAAATAACCCAAAACTCACTTAAAATGATCAAATAAGTCTCTTAAATTACTCAATTACTGCCAAAAAGGACAAAAACTTTTCCAGAATTATCAAAAATGTTCATCTGGAACAAATTTGGAAAGAACTTAAAAATAATTTTGGACATTTTTCAAGTTGTTTCTGACTATTTCTGTGTCATTCTGGACAAATGTTGGTTCCTTTTGGACAAGTTTTATCTCCTTAGACACATTTTCATTCATTCTGAACCATTCTTTGTGACATCAGACACGTTTTCATTCATTCTGAACCATTCTTTGTGACATCAGACACGTTTTCAGTCATTCTGAACCATTCTTTGTGACATCAGACACGTTTTCATTCATTCTGGACACGTTTTCAGTCATTCTGAACCATTCTTTTTGACATCAGACACGTTTTCATTCATTCTGAACCATTCTTTGTGACATCAGACACGTTTTCATTCATTCTGAACCATTCTTTGTGACATCAGACACGTTTTCAGTCATTCTGAACCATTCTTTGTGACATCAGACACGTTTTCATTCATTCTGAACCATTCTTTGTGACATCAGACACGTTTCATTCATTCTGAACCATTCTTTGTGACATCAGACACATTTTCATTCATTCTGAACCATTCTTTGTGACATCAGACACGTTTTCAGTCATTCTGAACCATTCTTTGTGACATCAGACACGTTTTCAGTCATTCTGAACCATTCTTTGTGACATCAGACACGTTTCATTCATTCTGAACCATTCTTTGTGACATCAGACACGTTTTCATTCATTCTGAACCATTCTTTGTGACATCAGACACGTTTTCAGTCATTCTGAACCATTCTTTGTGACATCAGACACGTTTTCAGTCATTCTGAACCATTCTTTGTGACATCAGACACATTTTCAGTCATTCTGAACCATTCTTTGTGACATCAGACACGTTTTCAGTCATTCTGAACCATTCTTTGTGACATCAGACACGTTTTCATTCATTCTGAACCATTCTTTGTGACATCAGACACGTTTTCAGTCATTCTGAACCATTCTTTGTGACATCAGACACGTTTTCAGTCATTCTGAACCATTCTTTGTGACATCAGACACGTTTTCAGTCATTCTGAACCATTCTTTGTGACATCAGACACGTTTTCATTCATTCTGAACCATTCTTTGTGACATCAGACACGTTTTCATTCATTCTGAACCATTCTTTGTGACATCAGACACATTTTCATTCATTCTGAACCATTCTTTGTGACATCAGACACGTTTTCAGTCATTCTGAACCATTCTTTGTGACATCAGACACGTTTTCAGTCATTCTGAACCATTCTTTGTGACATCAGACACGTTTTCATTCATTCTGAACCATTCTTTGTGACATCAGACACGTTTCAGTCATTCTGAACCATTCTTTGTGACATCAGACACATTTTCATTCATTCTGAACCATTCCTTGTGACATCAGACACGTTTTCAGTCATTCTGAACCATTCTTTGTGACATCAGACACGTTTTCAGTCATTCTGAACCATTCTTTGTGACATCAGACACGTTTTCAGTCATTCTGAACCATTCTTTGTGACATCAGACACGTTTTCAGTCATTCTGAACCATTCTTTGTGACATCAGACACATTTTCATTCATTCTGAACCATTCTTTGTGACATCAGACACGTTTTCATTCATTCTGAACCATTCTTTGTGACATCAGACACGTTTTCAGTCATTCTGAACCATTCTTTGTGACATCAGACACGTTTTCAGTCATTCTGAACCATTCTTTGTGACATCAGACACGTTTTCATTCATTCTGAACCATTCTTTGTGACATCAGACACGTTTTCAGTCATTCTGAACCATTCTTTGTGACATCAGACACGTTTTCAGTCATTCTGAACCATTCTTTGTGACATCAGACACGTTTTCAGTCATTCTGAACCATTCTTTGTGACATCAGACACGTTTTCATTCATTCTGAACCATTCTTTGTGACATCAGACACGTTTTCAGTCATTCTGAACCATTCTTTGTGACATCAGACACATTTTCATTCATTCTGAACCATTCCTTGTGACATCAGACACGTTTTCAGTCATTCTGAACCATTCTTTGTGACATCAGACACGTTTTCAGTCATTCTGAACCATTCTTTGTGACATCAGACACGTTTTCAGTCATTCTGAACCATTCTTTGTGACATCAGACACGTTTTCAGTCATTCTGAACCATTCTTTGTGACATCAGACACGTTTTCATTCATTCTGAACCATTCTTTTGTGACATCAGACACGTTTTCATTCATTCTGAACCATTCTTTGTGACATCAGACACGTTTTCATTCATTCTGAACCATTCTTTGTGACATCAGACACGTTTTCATTCATTCTGAACCATTCTTTGTGACATCAGACACGTTTTCAGTCATTCTGAACCATTCTTTGTGACATCAGACACGTTTTCATTCATTCTGAACCATTCTTTGTGACATCAGACACGTTTTCATTCATTCTGAACCATTCTTTGTGACATCAGACACGTTTTCATTCATTCTGAACCATTCTTTGTGACATCAGACACGTTTTCAGTCATTCTGAACCATTCTTTGTGACATCAGACACGTTTTCATTCATTCTGAACCATTCTTTGTGACATCAGACACGTTTTCATTCATTCTGAACCATTCTTTGTGACATCAGACACGTTTCAGTCATTCTGAACCATTCTTTGTGACATCAGACACGTTTTCAGTCATTCTGAACCATTCTTTGTGACATCAGACACGTTTTCAGTCATTCTGAACCATTCTTTGTGACATCAGACACGTTTTCATTCATTCTGAACCATTCTTTGTGACATCAGACACGTTTTCAGTCATTCTGAACCATTCTTTGTGACATCAGACACGTTTTCATTCATTCTGAACCATTCTTTGTGACATCAGACACGTTTTCATTCATTCTGAACCATTCTTTGTGACATCAGACACATTTTCATTCATTCTGAACCATTCTTTGTGACATCAGACACGTTTTCATTCATTCTGAACCATTCTTTGTGACATCAGACACGTTTTCATTCATTCTGAACCATTCGTTGTGACATCAGACACGTTTTCAGTCATTCTGAACCATTCTTGTGACATCAGACACGTTTTCAGTCATTCTGAACCATTCTTTGTGACATCAGACACGTTTTCATTCATTCTGAACCATTCTTTGTGACATCAGACACATTTTCATTCATTCTGAACCATTCTTTGTGACATCAGACACGTTTTCATTCATTCTGAACCATTCTTTGTGACATCAGACACGTTTTCATTCATTCTGAACCATTCTTTGTGACATCAGACACGTTTTCAGTCATTCTGAACCATTCTTTGTGACATCAGACACGTTTTCAGTCATTCTGAACCATTCTTTGTGACATCAGACACGTTTTCAGTCATTCTGAAACCATTCTTTGTGACATCAGACACGTTTTCATTCATTCTGAACCATTCTTTGTGACATCAGACACGTTTTCATTCATTCTGAACCATTCTTTGTGACATCAGAACACGTTTTCAGTCATTCTGAACCATTCTTTGTGACATCAGACCACGTTTTCATTCATTCTGAACCATTCTTTGTGACATCAGACACATTTTCATTCATTCTGAAACCATTCTTTGTGACATCAGACACGTTTTCATTCATTCTGAACCATTCTTTGTGACATCAGACACATTTTCATTCATTCTGAACCATTCTTTGTGACATCAGACACATTTTCATTCATTCTGAACCATTCTTTGTGGACATCAGACACGTTTTCATCATTCTGAACCATTCTTTGTGACATCAGACACGTTTCATTCATTCTGAACCATTCTTTGTACATCAGACACAGTTTTCATTCATTCTGAACCATTCTTTGTGACATCAGACACGTTTTCATTCATTCTGAACCATTCTTTGTGACATCAGACACGTTTTCATTCATTCTGAACCATTCTTTGTGCATCAGACACGTTTTCATTCATTCTGAACCATTCTTTGTGACATCAGACACGTTTCAGTCATTCTGAACCATTCTTTGTGACATCAGACACGTTTTCAGTCATTCTGAACCATTCTTTGTGACATCAGACACATTTTCATTCATTCTGAACCATTCTTTGTGAATCAGACACGTTTTCATTCATTCTGAACGCATTCTTTGTGACATCAGACACGTTTTCATCATTCTGAACCATTCTTTGTGACATCAGACACGTTTTCATTCATTCTGACCATTCTTTGTGACATCAGACACGTTTCATTCATTCTGAACCATTCCTTTGTGACATCAGACACGTTTTCAGTCATTCTGAACCATTCTTTGTGACAGACACATTTTCATTCATTCTGAACCATTCTTTCTGCACAGGACACGGTTTTCACCTCATTCTGAACCATTCAGACACTTTTCATTCATTCTGAACCATTCTTTGTGACATCAGACACGTTTTCATTCATTCTGAACCATTCTTTGTGACATCAGACACGTTTTCAGTCATTCTGAACCATTCTTTGTGACATCAGACACGTTTTCATTCATTCTGAACCATTCTTTGTGACATCAGACACGTTTTCATTCATTCTGAACCATTCTTTGTGACATCAGACACGTTTTCATTCATTCTGAACCATTCTTTGTGACATCAGACACGTTTTCATTCATTCTGAACCATTCTTTGTGACATCAGACACGTTTTCATTCATTCTGAACCATTCTTTGTGACATCAGACACGTTTTCATTCATTCTGAACCATTCTTTGTGACATCAGACACGTTTTCATTCATTCTGAACCATTCTTTGTGACATCAGACACGTTTTCATTCATTCTGAACCATTCTTTGTGACATCAGACACGTTTTCATTCATTCTGAACCATTCTTTGTGACATCAGACATTTTCATTTCATTCTGAACCATCTTGTTGACATCAGACAGTTTGTCACTTCATTGACATTCTTTGAACCATTTAGTCCCTTTTGTGGACATCCAGGACACATTTTCATTCATGTTGCCACCATCTCTTTGTGACCATCAGACAATTCAGTCATTCTGAACCATTCTTTGTGAACATAGACATCATTTTCATTCATTGCTGCAGACCATTCTTTGTGACATCAGACACATTTTCATTCATTCTGAACCGCATTCTTTGTGACGATCAGACACATTTTCAAGGTCATTCTGAACCATTCTTTGTGACAAATCAGACAGTTTCAGTCCACTCAGGACATCTTCTGCGTCATGTTTTTGAGCTCCCTCTCTCCTTCGTGGCTGTTCTGTTTCCACAGAGCTGCAGGACTTTAGCTTGCAGTGGAAAATGATGCCACAGTGAATAAAACAAAACGTGAGGTAAGTGGTAGGACTTGTGAGGGTTAAACAGTAAAACAGACAGATCTAAACAGGGCTTCCTGGACATCCACCTCAGCAGCCATAACATCTACTCTGCTTCAGACTAATCCAGTTACGCCGCTGCTTCCCTTCTTAAAACACGATCAGTGAATCTCCTCTACAACGAGCAGATGGCCAAACAAACGTAGGACTGTGTTCCTGGAACACCCACCCGGTCCCCTCCCTATCGCAGTGGGTGTGCTGTGTACATGTTCCTCTTCCCGTCGTAACCCCGGCTGTCGGTCTCCAAAGATCTGCATCTTGAAGTGCCGCACCATGGTGTCCACCACCTCCCTGTAACACAGAAGAACCAGCAGTCAGACAGACGTTTCTACCAGAACATAAAGTTCCTCAGGTTGGCACAGACTGGTTTTAAAATCTGACAAAGGTTTCACAGTCCAGCTGGTTCTTAATCTACAATAACTTCTTTATATTTAATGAAGCCATGCAGAGATCCAGGTCTTTCAGAGCCACAGAGGGTGGCTCCACATTTATCACTTTTAATGGACTTTTTCAGAACTTCATCAGTCCAGCAGATAGAAGCAGGACATTTAGGAGGAGAAACATCTGAGCTCTGGAAAAACTGACACTAAATTAACAAAAGCTGGAAAATTACCCCAAAATGACCAAATTCTGGAATTCTATGACTCTCTCTTAAATTCACCAAAATAAACTATTTGCTCTGAACATATTGTGTAAAAAAACAGAAACATTATGCCCTCCTCAACGGAACCGTGAAGTCAGCTTCAACCAACGGTCACACACTGAAAACTCTGCAGGCTGGGTTTGGAGCAGCCTTCAACTGATCTGCTCTGAATTTTGCTTTAAGTGGGAAAAAACAACTAAACTTAAGTGTAAATTAGAGATATTAAAAAAAGGCTGATATTTTGAAGAGATCTGGTAGATTTCTGACTGGAATAGAGACATCAAAATCTGTCAGTGAAAATCACCACAAAAAAGGGCCAGAACGACCACAAAGTAACCAAATCAACACAAAGTTAGACAAATATGAAACTGAGAGACACCAAATCTACACTGTGAGATGCAAAATTATCACAAAACTTCCACTGAAAGATGCAAAATTACCTCAAAGACACAAAATGAGACAAAAATCAACACAAAAGACAAAATCACCAGAAAAAGATACAAAATTTCCAGGTGGAAGAACTGACAGATTTTTGATGTCACTATCTGACTCCAATAATGACATCAAAATCTGTCAGTTGTGATTTCTTCAAAATCAGCCTATTTTTTGTACGTAGAGTTTCCTAACATCTGATTTAGCGGCTGCTAAAACAGAGAAAATGAAATGAAACGTTCAGATTAACCCACTAACTGTCCAACAGCTGACAGCTTAACAGAAAACCAGTCTGTACTGAATAACTAAATAAATCCCTCCCCATAAGCTCCGCCCCTCTGTGTCTTTACCTGTTGACCCTCCGAGGCCGTTTCTCAGGCTTGATGTCGATATCGTAGTGATAGACATCAATCTTGGGAATCTGGACCTGGAAGTGGTTGGCGAGGAGCCGGATGGGTTTCCCCACCGTGCCGAGGCCGGGACGCCGTGGAGGCTGGAACAGAGAGGTAGGGCGGGCGGGCCTGGAGAGACGACAAAACGGGTTTAACGTTAGCATCAGAGGGTTAGCAGGACATCTGAAGGAGAGCATCTGGAGAAAACAACAATCAGGACATCTGGAGAAAACAACAATCAGGACATCTGGAGGAGAAAACAACAATCAGGACATCTGGAGGAGAAAACAACAATCAGGACATCTGGAGGAGAAAACAACGATCAGGACATCTGGAGGAGAAAACAACAATCAGGACATCTGGAGGAGAAAACAACAATCAGGACATCTGGAGGAGAAAACAACAATCAGGACATCTGGAGGAGAAAACAATCAGGACATCTGGAGGAGAAAACAACAATCAGGACATCTGGAGAAAACAACAATCAGGACATCTGGAGAAAACAACAATCAGGAGATCTGGAGAAAACAACAATCAGGACATCTGGAGGAGAAAACAACAATCAGGACATCTGGAGAAAACAACAATCAGGAGATCTGGAGGAGAAAACAACAATCAGGACATCTGGAGAAAACAACAATCAGGACATCTGGAGGAGAAAACAACAATCAGGACATCTGGAGAAAACAACAATCAGGACATCTGGAGAAAACAACAATCAGGACATCTGGAGGAGAAAACAATCAGGACATCTGGAGGAGAAAACAACAATCAGGACATCTGGAGAAAACAACAATCAGGACATCTGGAGGAGAAAACAACAATCAGGACATCTGGAGGAGAAAACAACAATCAGGACATCTGGAGGAGAAAACAACAATGAGGACATCTGGAGAAAACAACAATGAGGACATCTGGAGAAAACAACAATCAGGACATCTGGAGGAGAAAACAACAATCAGGACATCTGGAGGAGAAAACAACAATCAGGACATCTGGAGAAAACAACAATCAGGACATCTGGAGAAAACAACAATCAGGACATCTGGAGGAGAAAACAACAATCAGGACATCTGGAGAAACAACAATCAGGACATCTGGAGAAAAACAACAATCAGGACATCTGGAGGAGAAAACAACAATCAGGACATCTGGAGGAGAAAACAACAATCAGGACATCTGGAGGAGAAAACAACAATCAGGACATCTGGAGGAGAAAACAACAATCAGGACATCTGGAGGAGAAAACAACAATCAGGACATCTGGAGGAGAAAACAACAATCAGGACATCTGGAGAAAACAACAATCAGGACATCTGGAGGAGAAAACAACAATCAGGACATCTGGAGGAGAAAACAACAATCAGGACATCTGGAGGAGAAAACGATCAGGACATCTGGAGGAGAAAACAACAATGAGGACATCTGGAGGAGAAAACAACAATCAGGACATCTGGAGGAGAAAACAACAATCAGGACATCTGGAGAAAACAACAATCAGGACATCTGGAGAAAACAACAATCAGGACATCTGGAGGAGAAAACAATCAGGACATCTGGAGGAGAAAACAACAATCAGGACATCTGGAGAAAACAACAATCAGGACATCTGGAGGAGAAAACAACAATCAGGACATCTGGAGGAGAAAACAACAATGAGGACATCTGGAGAAAACAACAATGAGGACATCTGGAGAAAACAACAATCAGGACATCTGGAGGAGAAAACAATCAGGACATCTGGAGGAGAAAACAACAATGAGGACATCTGGAGGAGAAAACAACAATGAGGACATCTGGAGAAAACAACAATGAGGACATCTGGAGAAAACAACAATCAGGACATCTGGAGGAGAAAACAACAATCAGGACATCTGGAGGAGAAAACAACAATCAGGACATCTGGAGAAAACAACAATCAGGACATCTGGAGGAGAAAACAACAATCAGGACATCTGGAGAAAACAACAATCAGGACATCTGGAGAAAACAACAATCAGGACATCTGGAGGAGAAAACAACAATCAGGACATCTGGAGGAGAAAACAACAATCAGGACATCTGGAGGAGAAAACAACAATCAGGACATCTGGAGGAGAAAACAACAATCAGGACATCTGGAGAAAACAACAATCAGGACATCTGGAGAAAACAACAATCAGGACATCTGGAGAAAACAACAATCAGGACATCTGGAGAAAACAACAATCAGGACATCTGGAGAAAACAACAATCAGGACATCTGGAGAAAACAACAATCAGGACATCTGGAGGAGAAAACACTAGGGCTGGACTCGAATATCCGTTCGCTACGGTGGTATCTGGATATTAATTTTGGTATCCGAATATTCGCCCATCCTCCCCCCTCCCGTTACTGTCTTCCCTCCGCCTTCTGCCCACATCGGCTCATCCCATCCTGTGATCACATACACACGTGGACAAAATTGTTGGTACCCCTCAGTTAAAGAAGGAAAAACCCACAATTCTCACTGAAATCACTTGAAACTCACAAAAGTAACAATAAATAAAAATTTATTGAAAATTAAATAATCAAAAACAGCCTTTACTTTTGAATTGTTGATTAACATAATTATTTAAAAAAAACAAACTAATGAAACAGGCCTGGACAAAAATGATGGTACCTCTATAAAAGATTGAAAACTATTTGACCAGAGTGACATGATTAACTCAGGTGTGTCATTTAATTGATGTCACAGGTGTTTCCAAACTCATAATCAGTCGGTCTGCCTATTTAAAGGGAGACAAGTAGTCACCCTGCTGTTTGGTGAAAAGGTGTGTACCACACTGAACATGGACAACAGAAAGCGAAGGAGAGAATTGTCCCAGGACATCCGAAAAAAAATGATAGACAAACATCTTAAAGGTAAAGGCTATAAGACCATCTCTAAACAGCTTGAAGTTCCTGTGACAACAGTGGCTCATATTATTCAGAAGTTCAAGACCCACGGGACAGTAGCCAACCTCCCTGGACGTGGCCGCAAGAGGAAAATTGATGACAAATTGAAGAGACGGATCGTTGGAATTGTATCCAAAGAGCCCAGAGCAACCTCCAAAGAAATTAAAGGTGAACTCCAAGGCCAAGGTACATCAGTGTCACATCGCACCATTCGTCGTTGTTTGAGCCAAAGTGGACTTCATGGGAGACGACCAAGGAGGACACCACTGCTGAAAAAAACTCATAAAAAAGCCAGACTGGAATTTGCAAAAATGCATGTTGACAAGCCACAAAGCTTCTGGGAGAATGTCCTTTGGACAGATGAGACCAAACTGGAGCTTTTTGGTAAGGCACATCAACTCTATGTTCATAGACTCAAAAACCAAGCATACGAAGAAAAGAACACTGTCCCTACGGTGAAACATGGAGGAGGCTCAGTAATGTTTTGGGGCTGCTTTGCTGCATCTGGCACAGGGTGTCTTGAAAGTGTGCAAGGTACGATGAAATCTGAAGACTATCAAGGCATTCTGGAGAGAAATGTGCTGCCTAGTGTCAGAAAGCTTGGTCTCAGTCGCAGGTCATGGGTCTTCCAACAGGACAACGATCCAAAACACACAGCCAAAAACACCCAAGAATGGCTGAGAGAAAAGCGTTGGACTATTCTAAAGTGGCCTTCTATGAGCCCAGATCTGAATCCCATTGAACATATGTGGAAGGAGCTGAAACATGCCATTTGGAGAAGACACCCATCAAACCTGAGACAACTGGAGCTGTTTGCTCATGAGGAGTGGGCCAAAATACCTGTTGACAGCTGCAGAACGCTCATTGACAAATAGAGAAATCGTTTAATTGCAGTGATTGCCTCAAAAGGTTGTGCAACAAAATATTAAGTTATGGGTACCATCATTTTTGTCCAGCCCTATTTCATTAGTTTGTTTTTTTAAATAATTATGTTAATCAACAATTCAAAAGTGATGGCTGATTTTGATTATTTAATTTTCAATAAATTTTTATTTATTGTTACTTTTGTGAGTTTCAAGTGATTTCAGTGAGAATTGTGGGTTTTTCCTTCTTTAACTGAGGGGTACCAACAATTTTGTCCACGTGTGTACACATATACACATACGGGGGCGGCATGGCTCAGTGGGTAGAGTGGCCGTCTTGTAACTTGAAGGTTGCCGGTTCGATCCTCGGCCTGTCGTGCTCATGTCATGGTGTCCCTGAGCAAGACACTGAACCCCTAATTGCTCCTGATGGGTCGTGGTTAGCACCTTGCATGGCAGCTCCCACCATCAGTGTGTGAATGTGTGTGTGAATGGGTGAATGTGACATATCATCATGTAAAGCGCTTTGGATAAAAGCGCTATATAAATACAACCATTTACCATACGTCTATAACATATACACATATGTCTATGTGATCACTCCTTCCTCCCCCCAGACGAAAATATTCAGAGCTCGTCTCTTCCCTGCACCTTCGGCCCACTTCAGCTCATCCATTCATACTCAGTTCATCTCGGCTCATCCATTCGTGTTTCTTACCACCACCTGAATGGCCGGGTGGCTGCCGACTCTGACGTCACGCTTCAATTTCATTGCATAAACACAAGACAATGCTGAAGACCTCCGCTGTTCTCTCCGCTGGAGATTTTCTGTCTTTCTATGGTAGATTCATCTATTTTTGTGGTCATTTGGTAACTTGGTTTCAGCCCTTTTAGTGCTGAGTTTGCATCTTTCTGGTAGTTTTAGCCCTTTTTCTGTTGATTTTGTCCGTTTTTGTGGTTGTTTTGACTGTCCTGTGTCTCTCTTTTTTCTTTAGTCACTTAAAATACAATTTATTATAAAAATAGCTTTGCCACAGAGAGAATCGTGTCTAGAAGAAGATGTTGGAACCAAATGTAGGTGAAAATGAGTCCATTAAGCTGCTGGTTGTGGAGATGTAGAGTAGATTGATTGGTCTATAAAGAAGACGGTCGGTCTTTAAAGAAGACGGTCGGTCTTTAAAGAAGACGGTCGGTCTTTAAAGAAGACGGTCGGTCTTTAAAGAAGACGGCTGGTCTATAAAGCCGATGGCTGGTCTATAAAGCCGATGGCTGGTCTATAAAGCCGATGGCTGGTCTATAAAGCCGATGGCCGGTCTATACAGCTGACGGTCGGTCTATACAGCTGATGTCCAAAGTAGTTTAAATCAATCCACTGGACTTCAAGAAAGTTCCTTGAAGACGTTTCACCTCTCATCCAAGAGGCTTCTTCAGTTCTGGTGGTGGTTGGTGTTGCCTCAGCTTTTAAACCTCTGTGAGGTGTGTCCAGGGCTGTTATTCCAACGACCGATACCAAAACTCATCTGACTACTCAATGATGGTCATTGTGAGTATCAGTGGGGGTCGTTGAAATGCAGAAGCCTCTTGGATGAGAGGTGAAACGTCTTCAAGGAATTTTCTCAAAGTCCAGTGGATTGATGTAAACTACTTTGGAAAACCATGACCTGGATGAATGAGAACCTACACAGACATTTTAAAGCTGATGGTTGGTTTTTAAAGCTGATGGTTTTGTTTTTTGTTCATTCATAGGTAGAACTTCTTCATATTTAATGATGTGAGTAAAGATGTCTGACGGCAGAGCGTTGATCTTTGCATTAAACGTCAGAACGATAAACGGCGGCGGCATCATGTCACGCTGGCTGCAAACATCCCATCAGTGACACCTGCTTGAATGCACAGAAATGAGCGATGGCAGCGCTGACCTACATGGGTCGACCAAACAATGACCTCCAATTATCCTTGGGCCCGCCCCGAGCTCCACCCAGACAGCCAGGACAAAGACCCCGGCCTCCCAGACAGACCATATGGAGGGAAACCACACAGGGAGGCCGGGATTACCGTTACACCGAGCACGCCATCCACAAACACAGCATCTATAGAGGTATATGGACAGGAGAGGTCAGCAGCACCGACCAACTCCTCCCTTTTCTACAGGAACGACAGCTAACCGACAGATTCTGTTCCATATGGGACTCAGAACCTCACTGTTTCTCACATGTACTTATTAATGCTGCTAATTGGACTTGAAACACTTCAACACTTCTATACTTGGGCAAGTCACAGTGGTAACATATTAATTAATGCTGACAATTATTTTATTGCATGTTTATTTTATTATTAGAATATTCTGAAAGTCCATTATGACAAACAGTGAATCTTAGACAAAATTCAAGCCAGTTGGACCATCAATTCAAAGTCAGTTTGTGTCGGTTTCAAGGTAATCTGAACCAGTTTTGAGTCATTTAGGACACTTTTGAAGCCTTTTTAGCCACTTTAGACCTGAAACCTGGACAGGATTGAAGTTATTCTGGTCATTTTGGAAACTTTTTGACTGATTCTTGACAAGTCTTTGTCATTTAGAGGTTTTATTTTTGGGAGGGGTCATTTTAGACCATTTTTGAAGAAACCTAGAAGATTATAAGTTACTTTGGATACTTTTAAATACTTTTAGACAAGTTTCTAAACAGTGGGAGTGGTCATGGAAAACATGGAACCGCCTGGATGACCCCAGACTTTTGAACTTTTTTACTTTTTAAGCACTGAATTTCTCGTGTTCTGTCATTTTGTGGTTTTCTGAGGAATACTAATCATATTCTGAGATAAATAAAGTTCCCTCAGGCAGTGAATGAATCCTAGTCACTGAACCAGCTGCAGGAGCACGTCTACATGGGTTTAAAGCTGCACATGTATGACCTAAAGGTGATCCAGCTTCATGTGATGCTAGCTCTGTTAAAGTAAAACAGATCTCAGCTACAGAGAGCGTCTGCTGGGACTGAAACTAGCAGTCACAGGCTGCATTTCTGTGTGTCTGAAGCTGAATCGCTGCAGCTCTGGAGGAGGTTCTGGGGAGGTTCTGGGGGAGGTTCTGGGGGAGGTTCTGGGGGAGGCAGCTTAACGCTTTTGTCATCTGACAGCTCGGGGACCGTGGGGGTTCTCCTGAAACACCGACACGCTCCAGTTAGCATCTGAAGAGCCCATCTCGGACAATCGGCCCTCCCCGTGGCTTCCTGAGAACACGCTCCAAACATGCCCCCGTCCACCCCGGGCCCCCAGCTCCTCCTCCTCCTCCGTCACGCTAACGAGCCTCCACCTCCTCCACGGCAGAAAAGAAGCCATTTGTTGCTTGTCTTTGTCACGGCTGGGATTAAAAGCATCTGATGGTTCATTCACTCCATCCAACAGAAGGAAGCAGTTGAAGGCAGAGCAGGAAGCTGCACGGTGTTTCAGTGTCTGCTGCACAATAAAACATCTCCAGTGTGTTGGAATTAAAATGCATTCTGGTGCTTAGTGTTGATGTTTATGGGCAGCTAAACCCACTGCACCAGAAATACATCATCAGGTTGATTTTATTAAATATTACTGCCTATCTATCATTTTTGCTCATTTTCTTCTGTATTTGGGCTTTTATATTATTTATATTTTTAAAATTAATGAAGTTCTGTGTCATTCTTTTCTATATTTGGGTTCAGGCTGTGCAGCTTCTGTATTCAGGGATGAGTTTATGACTTGCAAATCATTTTTTAATCGCTGCTTTACAAACTCCACACACACAGAGTTTCAGGTAATTCAGTCTATAAAATGCCAGAAATTACAGACATATCTTTGGTCTACAATCTTAAACCAAAGAAACTTTAACACCCCTTCACAAAAGAAGCCGGAACCAGAGAAATGACCAGATGTTTGTATGAAACCTACCAACGTTATTGAAAGGGACTAACAGACCAATAACAGGGTCATATCCATCACACGTTTAGGTTCATTACTGGTTAATCTGACATTTTTTCCAGTTAATTTAGCAAATAAAGGTGTACAAATGCTGATATTTATTTGACCTACAAGCTAAAATCCACAACACCTTCAAATCCTCACACAAGAGAAACAGGAACTAGCAAAGTGTTCACTCAAAAAGAAAAAAATCACCAATTCTCAGTTAAAATACAGCAAACAAAGTCTGTGAGCCTGACCAACTGATGAACCAACTATTCAACAATTATCTTCATTTTTAGTTCATCTCAATGTTTTTTCACTGAATTTTGTTCATAAAATTTTGCAAAACACAAGTTTTTTTTTTAATCTAAAAACTAAAATCCAACAAACGTTTAAATCTTCATACAGAACTTTTTATGCTTTTGCTCAAAAAAGATCAACTCTGATCGTTAAAATGGAGCAAACCAACAGTCTTGAGCTGATTAAACAACTAAGAACTACAGTTTAAACCATCCAAAGTATGAAAATATGACAGAAAACATATCAGAACTATCAGACCTATAGTTATTTATTACTATACTACATTTCTGCAACACTTCCCTGCTGTCAAACCACAATATTTCCTGATGAAATATGTAATTAAATCAACATCTGGGTCTGGATACGCAGCAGAAAACTGATCGACAAATCAGATAGGATTCATTCATTTAGGCTTTAGCTAAAATCAACATTGTTTTCTGCAGGAATAATTTCAGTTCTTCGAGCTTAATTTACTGCAGACACCCTGATTGTTGTATTTCTGCTGCTCATGCATGATCTTTTCCTGCTGTTTTCTGATGGGATAATCTCATTTTTTATTCACGTGTGTTTAACCAACACTGATTGCTGTATTTATGCTGCTCATGCATGATCTTTTCCATCTTTTCCTGCTGCTCTCTGCTCACCACGTGCACGCTCAGACACTACAGGAAGGTTTCAGTCTCTGCATGACGTGCAGCGGGCCTTCCTCTTCCTCCAAAAACAGAGGTGTTCCTATATTTAGCGTGCTCAGCTGCCACATTACTGCACTTAGAAACGTGAAGCGCCTGAAGCCGTCTGCTCTCAGACGTCTCCTAAACCAAACGGAGGCGAATTGCTGCACCATCTGAAGATTAACAAGTCCTCAGACTGTTCTGTCCCACCAACGGTTCAAAACCAAACATGTTCTGGTTTTTATTCACATACAGCAAATAAAAAGCAACAACTCCTGCAACTATGAATGGAAATCAGAACACCAGAGAGGATTCTTTTAACTAAAACTGACTGCAGTCAGCTAAAGACTCTAAATGAGGTAGAACTAGCTGGTTTAGTTTGGTGTTACTGTTAATTTGGCGTTTTCTTTTGTTGTTGAAGGGCTCAAACAGAAAGCAACGTGAAAAACAGAACAAAAATGCAGATGATTGATCATTGATCTAATGATCTGATGGATTTAACATCAGAAGGGAGAAGGCAGCCTGATGCTAAGCTATCCCTGCTAACCACAGCAGCGTGGAGCTCAGAGCTGATGGCTCGGCCGGTGATGAGTCACTGAGCTCTGACGCCTACACCTGCAGATCACCTGGATTAAGAAAGTACGCTGCAGCTGCACTAAGACGGGCTCAGAGCCATTCACAAGCTGAAATACCTCCTGGAGGTTCAGCTGGTTTGGACTTTAACTCATCATTTCAGCACATATTCTACTTATGTTTGCATTTTTTACTTATATTTTGAGGAAATATTCATGTAATTATATTTATATTTTCACAACATGAATATTTTTACCAAGTATTTTTCTACTAATGTTAATATTTTAGGACATTATTTTTCTACCTCGGTTTATATTTTTACCACATATTTTTCTACTTGCATTCATATATTTAGGGCACAAATATTTCTAGTTACGCTTATATTTTTAAGACAAGCTTTTCTGATTTTTTGGACATATTTTTCTATTTATGTTTATATATATTTTAGACACACTTTTCTTCTTATGTTTATAGTTTTACCACATTTTTCTGCTTTTGAGGAAATAGTCCTGTCCTTTTGTTTATATTTTTAGGACACACTTTTCTACTTATTTTATTTATTTATTTATGGGATATACTTTTTTACTTGCGTTAGTATTTTTACAATGTACTTTTCCACTAATGTTTTATCTTACATTATTTCTGTGCCTTAACACGAGTAAATTATAATCAGGGATCAATAAAGTATTTCTGAAGCAATCCATGACTACTGGCCACAAACTACAAGTACAGCTGGTTGTGGAAGTAAATAAAACTATATTTGGCAGATCAGACTGAAACTAGCACCAAATATGACCAACTTTGACCCAAACCAGCTGTATTTACTTCCTATTTCTGCCTGTCTCTGCACATCCATCAAGCAGAATGTCTTCTCTCCATCATTTTCTGTGAAACATTTTCTCTCTTTGGTGGAAATTTCCACCACCCAGACCAACCTGTTGTCTGTCTGTGTTTATTCATCACCTGTGCAGCGCTGCAACACTGCACAAGTTTAGTGACTATTAAAGCAGATTAGAGGCGTCATTCTACACATCCGTCCCAGGAAAAGGAGTTCAAGCTACACAGAAGCAGAAAAATGCATGTTTTGAAGAAATCTCTGGAGCAATAACAAACCTGGACATCCAGCTGCAGCACAAAGCAGGAAAGAGTCATTTAGTTTAGGGCTGCAGCTAACGAAGCCTCCAGTAATCGCCTGAGTACGATACGTCATCAAAAGTGGAAGTGAGCGCGCAATTCAACAGAAATCACCGTTCGACTGGAGTGCGGAACACGGACAGACATCGGCGCTGTGTTATGTATGCACGATGCAGCGCGGATGTCTGTGTTTAGATACAGCTGTATAGTAAACGCTGACATCCATGTTTACGATACATCGCAGATGTCCGCGCTGCATCGTGCATACATAATAATATGAACGATGCAGCGCCGATGTTCGTCCGTGTTCCACGCTCCGGTCGGAAGGTGATTTCTGTTGCATTTCGTGCTCACTTCCACTTTTGATGACGTATCGTGCTCAGACGATTAGTCGAGGCTTCGTTAGCTGCAGCCCTAATTCAGTTTCCCAATTCAACCGCAATAATCCAAATAATATTAATATTGATCTCCACTTACAGAGATGTGTCTTTAAAATAAATAAATATTACATTGATGTGCTTAAAGGATGCAAACATTTTTTACTTACATTTTGATCAAATAGTCTTGTACTTATATTTTTAAGACATATTTTTCTACTTATGTTCATTTCTAGAACATTACGTTTATATTTTGACCACATATTTTTCTACTTATATTTTAGGACACGAATATTTCTAGTTGTGTTCATATTTTCAGGACATTATTTTTCTACTGATGTTTATATTTTTAGGACATATTTTTCTTTTCATTATTATATATTTTTTGGTTATTATTTTTCTACTTATGTTTACATATTTTTTGGACATTTTCTACATATATTTATAATTTTAGGCCATAAATTTTTCTACTTCTGTTTAGATTTTTACCACAAACATTTTGTGTTAAAAGGCTGGTAAAGGCAGTATAAAAGTAAAAATGTGCAACAGGGGAAGTTTTCCCAAGTGAAGGTTAAAAATTACAACTATTTAAAAAAAAGAGGAGCAAATGATGTCATCAAACAGCATAAATTGTAACATTTTTACAAGCGTTTTGCACGAGTTTCTCAGAAAAATGCATGACCAGTGTTATTGTAACAGTCCGATTTTAGCATCTGCTCAGAAAGACTAATTCTTCCAACTGCATTTATCTTCATGTGTGTGTTAATGATTGGTTTGATTCAACCAGGATACACGCTTCAGCATCGAGCAACACAAAATAACTCAAACATGTTAGATTACGACATGTTGTTTTCTTTTTTGCTGTGACATATTAAGAATACTAACGTGACTGAACTACACGAGGAACACGTCTGATAGAACATCTTTTAGTCTGATTTCAGACTTCCCCGTGTTCTTTAAAACTTTATTTAAAACAGTTTGTTGACATGCAGCCTCCACACGTGCACGGCAAAATTAAGAAAGAAAGAGGCACAAAAAAGGAAGATCTGGTTTCAAAAGCATGATTTCAGCTACAGAAAGGGTAACGCTGAGCAAAAACAGGTAGTCTGCCTCCTGACACCAGATTTAAAGGCATTTTAAGGCGATACATAAAGAAAAACGATCACAGCAAACATTTACAGCAATTTCAAACACAACAGATCCCTATGAAAGTGTTTAAAGCACCCAGAAACACATGAAACATTTTAGGTCAACATTTCAATCCAAACCTGTTACACATGCTGGATCTAAAGAATTTAAATGACTTTTTGCAATCCAAGGCAAAAAATAATATTTTGGACATAAATTCCTGCATTTTTCAACACTGTAATCATAGATTCTCCGTCATCATCACAAACGTCTGCAAAATAAATCTGAAGGTTTGAATTTTACATCAGATTTGGACCTCAAACTTGTTTAAAATATTAAGTGTTTTTTCCTGATGTTTAATGCTGTACAATCTGATTTACTGCTCACACTGCTTCTGTTTTCCTCAATCTAACTCTGTGTTCATGTTTTTCTTTGAATTCCAACCTGATCAGGACCTGTGACCATCCAGAAGGACTTTTCAAAGGGTTGTACACAATTGAGTTTTCTGCATTTCAACCCAGACTGTTATGTTACTGTCTGTCTACCTACCTACCTACCTACCTACCTACCTACCTACCTACCTACCTACCTACCTACCTACCTACCTGGGGTGTAACGGTCTGAAAATTTTAAGACTACTAAGAATGCACAAAATTGTTTTAACTGTGAAACCTAAAACTCCGTAGTGCTCACAGCTACGGTGGACCTTCTCTGGCTCACAGTAGCACAGTATTGCAGAACTAAAAACAAGCAGGAGTTTCCAGGGAACCACAGCATGTGACGGATCGTTTATTCTCCTGCTGGAGCTTCATGGCTAATGCTAGCAACAACGAGAAGACGCTAGAGCTAGAAGATGCTCCGGCATCATTAAAATCACCCGTTTGGGATCACTTCGGTTTCCCAGTGAAGAACTAAAAGGTAGAAAAACAAGTGGACAAGACAAAAGCTGTATGCCGACACTGAAGCGGTCCTCAGCTGCATCCAGCAACACGTCAAACTTAGAAACACATTAGAAAAAGCTCCATCCAAGCATAGCTATCCCCACTGCTAGGAAAAAACAGAACTGTACAAACGATGCTCCCAGCATTATTTCATCAAACCCTGCTTAGCGATACAGAACGGTCTAAAGCGATAACCATGTTCATGGTGTTTTCATAGCAGCAGATCTACGGCCATACTCTGTTGTTAAGAACTGAGGTTTTAAACCTCTGATGAAGGTAAGCTTCCATTAACTTTACATTATTGCTGTGCTCTTTGCTACAGATAAATGATTAGACTGTGTGGTTTTTTTAGCCTACTAGAATATTTATGCTGGTAAACAAGAGCCTAACTAAATAGTATTGTTTTTTAAAAGCAATCACATTAAAATACATTTCCTATTTTAGGTGACAGAGCCCGTTATGAAGTTCCTTCTCATCCACATTTCAGCAGAAAGTCAGACCAGCTCTGATATCAGCAGGTTTTTTCCATTTTTCCCCTTAACTGAGAACCGAACCGTGATTTTTGTGTACCATCACACTCCTAGTGTGTATATATATAATATTTTAAATTATTGTTTAGTTTGCTGTGATTTCAAAGTTCTGGTTGAGTCCTGTTTTCCTTCACCTCAGGGTTCAGAGAACTCAATAATGTGATACCACAAGGAGTGATGCTGTGATCATTGCAAACATCCTACAGGATCCATCTAAATAATTTAAGTGAATTTTTGCCATCCAAGGCACAAAAACATCATTTTGGACACCTTTGGCAGCGTTACACCACATGAGAATGGTTCCAAATTTAGCTTTTTCTGCATTTTTATATTTGAGACGATGCACTCCCCTCTACGGAATCAACCAAGTCATTTCAGAATTATTATTTATTCAAGTTATTTTGGTCATCTGATGGAAATTCCTGCGTGTTATTTAAGACGCAATCTTTGTACTCATGTTTATACTTTTACCACATGCTTTCCTACATGTGTTTATTTTTTAGAAATATTGTTCTACTTGTGTATATATTTTAAGGACAAAAATATTTCTATGTATATTTACATTTTAATAACATAAATTTTTTCTATTTATGTTTAGATTTTTACCACAGAGTTTTTTACTTATATTTTGAGGAAATATTCACTTATGTCTATAGATTCAGGACATATAATTGTACTTATGTTTCTTAAATCACAGATTCTCCCTCACCTGCAGCCCCACAAACAAACACCATCTCAAATTGAAAAATAAAACAAGCACCATGCAAAATAAACCTGAAGGCTTGAATGACTCACATCACACACCTGTGGATGGATGGATGGATGGATGGATGTTATTGTGTCCCTAAAACCCCCAGAAACCTCCACCATCCACACAACACCACCTCAGCCTCTCCTGATGCCACCACCTTTACCGTGGAGCCTGTGGGCGAACTGTGTGGACACGCAACCAAAATAAACCCGCTCCACGCGTGTCGCATAAAGGCTGATTTTTGTTCTGCAACATGCATCGTTTGTCCAAAACACGCACGGAAAAATGCCATAAATTATCACGTTTTGCAGCGTTTTGACGGTCTAAATGCATTGCAGCGCTGCGTGTGCATGCGTGTGTGTGCAGGGCTGCAGACTAAGTGCCTTTGTTATCATATAGGAGGTGAATATTATGGAGCTGGCCTGCAGATCTGATCGATAAAAGCCGCCATCCATCCGTCCGTCCGTCCGTCCATCCCGCTGGGCTCCATCAGGCGCATGGCCGAGGAGAGGCGCGTAAACCCGATGACAGCCCCGCATAGCAAAAACACCACAATTATGAGCCCCAAAACACGCACGCCCGCTCATTTAGTGCCACTAACATGTGTTTTATTGGCATTCATTTTGTTTTTCCACCCATCGGTGTCATCTTGGACGGGGGGCAGCCCGAAGAGACATGCTGTTCCTGATGGCGATGGTGCGAATTCACCCTCAAAAAACACACCGATACGGATTTGTTAGGGCGTAATTCGACGGTTCACGGGTTTAAGTGGAGGATATGTGGCCGAAAAGAGCCACAGCGAGAACAAACATGAACGTAAACACACCACGACGCGGAAGGAAGGAAGGAGGACGGTCCCAGTTAAATCCCCACTCACACAATGCCAGCCCCAACACGACGAGCACAGCGGGGCTCGGAGACTCAAAAACCGGAGACAAACGACCTCACGGCCGGTAAAAACACACCCCGTCCCCGTATGGACAGGTAACAGACCCCCCTGCTCGGTGTGGGAACGGTAAACCGGACGTCGGGACCGCGGCTCGGGCTGGGCCTCGGTTTGTTGTGGAGGCCTCGCCGCAGCCTCGACCCCCAGTGACGCGACGCAGTGGCTCGCACGCTCCCACACACGGCTCGCTGCCTCCGCTCCCCGCCCGCTCAAAACAGCTCTTACCGGGTCCGAGCGCTTCCATGGCCGAGGCCTCTCTCTCCGTCTCTGTCCCGGCCTGGCGGCTCCGTACCGACGCTGAAATTGGGGGCGGTATCGCGAAGCTGAAAGTGACTAATTTAAGAAAAGGTAATAAAGGTAGCTGCGTGGAGGACTACTGACTGACTGACCGACCGGAGCTGCCGCTGCTGCTTCTGAGGATTTGTATGTGCGCATGCGCCAGTTACTAGCCGTGCAGACCGCACTGCGCATGCGTAATTTGCTCTACCGCACTGGCGGATCAAACTTTAAGGATGGGTCATATTTAGATCAATAAAATAAACCAAATCTGAGTGAAGGTTCTCTAAAATCAGCTGTTTTTTATGTATACTAATATATTCAGTGAATCCATGGAGAATTTTACCTTAAAAAATTAATGTTTTTACCATTATTTCCTGTGAATTTACAGTTATTTTACAGTTTCCTCCTTTTTAGTGAAAAATAATATAATAACCAGTAAACTCACATAAAGAAAAGTATTTATTCATATGTTGACTGTTAAAAAATGTAATGTGCAAAGATGAGGTAAACTTTGTTAATCCTGTAGGAAATTCTTTTTGAAAATGGTAATTCATTCATTAAATCATTTTAGATGAGTGTGCCTTGAAATGTGTAAATACTGCATATTGGCTTTTAACATTTTTGGTATTTCTGTAACTTTAAAATTACAAGTGTTTTGTTTGCAGAATTGTAAAGCTAATTTTTTAGAGTATATACTAACCTTTAATGTTAATGTTTATCTGGTTATTAACCCACCTTTTTGTTTTTGTTTTTTTTGTTTTTTCTATCTATACTCAACAAAAATATAAATGCAACACTTTTGTTTTTGCTCCCATTTTTTATGAGATGAACTCAAAGATGTAAAACTTTTTCCACATGCACAATATCACCATTTCTCTCAAATGTTGTTCACAAATCTGTAAATCTGTGATAGTGAGCACTTCTCCTTTGCTGAGATAATCCATCCCACCTCACAGGTGTGCCATATCAAGATGCTGATTAGACACCATGATTAGTGCACAGGTGTGCCTTAGACTGCCCACAATAAAAGGACACTCTGAAAGGTGCAGTTTTATCACAGCGCAATGCCACAGATGTGGCAAGATTTGAGGGAGCATGGAATTGGCATGCTGACAGCAGGAATGTCAACCAGAGCTGTTGCTGGTGTATTGAATGTTCATTTCTCTACCATAAGCCATCTCCAAAGGCGTTTCAGAGAATTTGGCAGTACATCCAACCAGCCTCACAACCACAGACCACGTGTAACCACAGCAGCCCAGGACCTCCACATCCAGCATGTTCACCTCCAAGATGGTCTGAGACCAGCCACTGGGACAGCTGCTGAAACTATCGGTTTGCATAACCAAAGAATTTCTCCACAAACTGTCAGAAAGCGTCTCAGGGAAGCATCGGGGTCTCCAACTGACTCCAGTTCGTCGTCGTAACCGACTTGAGTGGGCAAATGCTCACATTGGATGGCGTCTGGCACATTGGAGAGGTGTTCTCTTCAGGATGAATCCCGGTTTACACTGTTCAGGGCAGATGGCAGACAGCGTGTGTGGCGTCGTGTGGGTGAGCGGTTTTCTGATGTCAGTGTTGTGGATGGAGTGGCCCATGGTGGCGGTGGGGTTATGGTATGGGCAGGCGTCTGTTATGGACCAAGAACACAGGTGCATTTTATTGATGGCATTCTGAATGCACAGAGATACCGTGACCAGATCCTGAGGCCCGTTGTTGTGCCGTACATCCAAGAACATCACCTCATGCTGCAGCAGGATAATGCACGGCCCCATGTTGCAAGGATCTGTACACAATTGTTGGAAGCTGAAAACATCCCAGTTCTTGCATGGCCAGCAGACTCACCGGACATGTCACCCATTGAGCATGTTTGGGATGCTCTGGATCGGCGAATACGACAGCGTGGACCAGTTTCCGCCAATATCCAGCAACTTCACACAGCCATTGAAGAGGAGTGGACCAACATTCCACAGGCCACAATCGACAACCTGATCAACTCTATGTGAAGGAGATGTGATTTGCATGAGGCAAATGGTGGTCACACCAGATAATGACTGGTTTTCTGAGTCCCCGACGACGAACTGGAGTCAGGTGGAGACCCCGATGAGGACGACGAGCAGCAGATGAGCTTCCCTGAGACGCTTTCTGACAGTTTGTGCAGAAATTCTTTGTTTGTGCAAACCGATTGTTTCAGCAGCTGTCCCAGTGGCTGGTCTCAGACCATCTTGTAGGTGAACATGCTGGATGTGGAGGTCCTGGGCTGCTGTGGTTGATATTGTGTATGTGGAAAAATTTTTAGATCTTTGAGTTCATCTCATAAAAAATGGGAGCAAAAACAAAAGTGTTGCGTTTATATTTTTGTTGAGTGTATCTATCTATCAGGACCTGTGACCATCCAGAAGGGCTTTTCAAAGGGTTCTACACAATTAGGTTTTCTGTTTTCAGTATTATTATTTTCCAAATATTTTCCATTATTAGAAAGGAAAACTTATTTATTTTGCTTTATTTAATTTAATTTTGTAAATTGTTACACAGACTTTACCTTCTTTGCTAAATTACAAATAATAACTAGTAAAGCCACAGGAAAAAACAAACATGTATATGCACATGTTAAAAAACAGGCAAAGATAAGCTAAACATTTACAGAGTATGACCAGAAAATGGCAGGTATGTAGGTAGGGAGAACTAGGTACTTTATTGATCCCAAGGGGAATTCAAGATACCAGCAAAATTCAATACCAGCAGCATATTAAATGATTCAAGAATTCTCCACAATATCAAAAAAAAAAATCCAAAATACAGAGAAACATATCCTAAATTACTCAAAACTTGACCAAAATTGTACAAAAACCTGTCAACATGATTCAAGACCTTAAATGAGAGAAAAATGAAGGATATGAACAGAAAAAATCACAAATTACTTAAAATGTATTTAAAATAACTCAAAACTCATCCAATCAATTTTCAAAAACCATCTTTGAACATCAATATTATGGGATGTATTGCAGTGTAAACAGTTTAATGTCTATGACACAGAGTCACAGAAACAATCATTGGTACCCTGAATGTGTTTCTCTTTACTTTGCCCTTCTTCTTTTCCTTTCAGCTTTTCCCTTCAGGAGTCACCACAGTGAATCAATTGCCTCCATCTAACCCTGTCTGCTGCATCCTCTTCTCTCACACCAACTACCTTCATGTCCTCTTTAACCACATCCATAAACCTCCTCTTTGGTCTTCCTCTAGGCCTCCTGCCTGGCAGTGGGAAACTCAGCATCCTTCTACCAATATATTCACTCTCTCTCCTCTGGACATGTCTGAACCATCTCAGTCTGGCCTCTCTGACTTTATCTCCAAAGCCTCTAACATGTGCTGTCCCTCTGATGTCCTCATTCCTGATCCTATCCATCCTGGTCACTCCCAGAGAGAACCTCAGCATCTTCAGTTCTGCTACCTCCAGCTCTGCCTCCTGTCTTTTCCTCAGGGACACTGTCTCCAGACCAAACAACATGGCTGGTCTCACCACAGTTTTGTAAACCTTTCCTTTCATTTTAGCTGAAACTCTTCTATCACACATCACACCTGACACTTTTCTCCAGCCGTTCCAGCCTGCCTGTACACGCTTCTTCACCTCTTTTCCACACTCTCCATTGCTCTGGACTGTTGACCCTAAGTACTTAAAATCCTCCACCTTCTTGATCTCTTCTCCCTGTAACCTCACTCTTCCACTTGGGTCCCTCTCATTCACACACAGATACTCCGTCTTGCTGCGGCTAACCTTCATTCCTCTCCTTTCCAGGACAAACCTCCACGCCTCTAGCTTCTCCTCCACCTGTTCCCTGCTCTCATTACAGATCGCAATGTCATCTGCAAACATCATAGTCCATGGAGACTCCTGTCTAACCTCGTCTGTCATCCTGTCCATCACCATAGCAAACAAGAAGGGGCTCAGAGCTGATCCCTGATGTAGTCCCACCTCCACCTTGAACTCCTCTGTCACACCTACAGCACACCTCACCACTGTCTTACAGTCCTCATACATGTCCTGCACCACTCTAACATACTT